>NC_025999.2:22357859-22657859 GCF_000442705.2 Elaeis guineensis
CAAGTTTGAATATCAGAGCATATATATAAAAAATACTTATTTGCATTGTACTCATGATTTTGCTTTTGATGGATTAAAGTTCTGTCTGATACCAAATTTCTCTGTCTGATACCAAATTTCGATACCAAAATTTCTCAAAGTTTTGTTTAATCTTTCAATCCTTGTTTTTGTCTAATTTCTCCAATATTTATTTAATTTTTTCAATATTTGTTTTAATTTAATTTCTCCCCCTTTTTCTCATAATTTAGGGTTTTGCTTTTTGTCTAATTTCAATTTTTGTTTAATTTTAATTTCTCCCCCTTTTTGACATCATCAAACATAGTTAACTCTTCCTTTTCTTTTTCTGAAATATTCTTTAATTTCTTCCTCTTTAGAGTTTTTCACAAATATTTGCTCCCCCTTAATATAGCAATTATCAATAGCAAACAACAATAAGGAGAAGATAATATTTCAACAGATGTATCGGAGATTGAAATATAACCAAAATATAATCATTACAAAGAGGTAGAAATATAGGTAAAAGATGATTCCATTTATATCATAATTGTTTCAATACATAAAATTCAACCAGCTAAATGTCAATACATGGCCCCAAGGTATAGATCCTAGAACAAGATACTAACTCCTAGAACCTAGTAAAGATCAAGATAAGTCAATGATCAAGACAAATCATGGATCGGAGTCATCAGATATAGGGTGAGGAGATGATGGATCAGAAGTGCGTCCTCTACCCCGTCTGCCTCTGCCACGAGTGGAGGTGATGGCACGAGCAGGAGAACGAGATGAACTAGGTGGTTGAGAATGCTGAGATACTAGGGCTGATACCATGAGTCTGATAGAATCAAGTACGTTCAGTGCTCTGGAAACAGATTGAAGTAGAGCAGTGAACTGGGTGGTAGCATGCTCACTCGATCCTCTGATCTCTTTCCTCAGTAGCTCATATCCACTTTCTAATGCTCCTCTGAGCCTTCCAGCCTCTGCAGTGAGGTCTGTGACCTCAATAGTAGACTCCTGTGGCTGGGATGGGCCAATGCAAGGACTTGCCCCTGCAAGTCAAGAACTCTGCCAGTAAGTCTCCAGACAGTATCCTCAAGCTGCTGTATCCTGACGGACTGATCTGAAATCATCTGAAATATAGTGGAGATGTGGGGAGTAATGGTCTGATCAGAAGAAGTAGTTCCAGGTGCAAAAGAAGTACTACTCCACTGGCTAGACAACAAAGAAGCCACACGCTGAGATATATGCTCGATCTGATCGTCAGCCAGTCTGAACTCTGAATGAGGTGCTCTGCTCTCTGGCTGATACACTGGTGTGGGCATCCTAGTAAACTCAGAAGGGCCAGCCTCAGTATCATGAATGAACTGGGTATCTGGTGAAGCTGCCCTGAAATCATGTACAGGAGAAGTTGGACCTTCTTCTTCTACTCTGCCTTCAGTTCTGTCTTCAGCTCTTTCCTCAGCTCTCTCCTCAGCTCTTTCTTCAGAGCCCTTGATCCAACCACCAACAGTCTTTGTAATTCCCATTCGGTGCAGGCTGTGTTGGTTGAAAGTGTCCACATGTGAGAGCTTGGTAGGTGTCTCCCCTTCACAGCTAACTCCAAACCTCCTAAAAACTCTAGTAAGGGCCATACCATAAGGCAAGTGTGCCTTGGATCTGTTCAAAGTTTCTCTCATGGCCTCTATCATAAGTGTAGGAGGTTTAAGGGGGTCTGAGTGATGATATGAAACATGACACATACATCTCTGCCAGATAGTAAGTCATGTCTACCACTCCTAGGAAAGAATAGTTTTGTCACAATCTGATGCAGGACCCTCATCTCAATGGACAGTAGCTTTGCTTCCAATCTGTTTAAACTTCCTGAAAAATCTTCTCCTAAGATAATTCTGATCCCTTCTTCTTTAATTGGGAGTTCCATATATGAGTATCCTTCACTAGGCAACTGAAGTATCTCTCCCAATATCCTAGAATCCAAACAGATGTCAATCCCCTTTACAGTTGAAGTCACAGATCCGTTTCCATAATTTAGGTTCTGGTAGAACTCTCTGACTAGATCAACATAGGTGACTTCCTTAAGAGAGCAATAAAGTTCCCATCCTTGATTTTTGATCTTGGTAGCAAAAGTAAAGCCTTCTTTCTCAAAGAACCGAAAATCTATATTTTTCCCGGTTTCTACTTTTCTATCAGAAAGAAGATTTACATTGGGGCTTATGGAGGGTTGAGAGGGACCTTGAGCAGGTACTGAAACTGGATTGGGAACAGTGGAAGACTGAGCATGCCTTTTCTTTCGGACAATTTCCTCAGGCTCTCGGATTGATTTCCTTCTTTGGGGAAGTTTCATCTTTGGAGCCATATCCAATAAGGTAGCAGACAAGAAGACTTGAATTCAGTGGAGGAGGGATCACTAAAGAGTAAAGAAGAATTTTGGTGGAAAAAAGAAGTGGATTTTGAATGAACGGTGAAGTTCTAGGGCACGTTCCACCCGCGCCAACACTGCGAGAATGCACAGAAAAATCCTTTTCAAGGAGGCGATTTTTGGTGGAGAGAAGGAGGGAGAATTGCCTCGAAATTAATCTTTGAATTTGGAGCAAAACAGAAGTTTGGAGAGGACGGCTTTCGGAAGGAAGACGACGAGAAGATGAGTCGTCTCATAAACAGGTTTCCCGTTTTAAAAACAATGAACCCGATGGAAGTTGGTGGGATTTACAAGTTTGCCATTGAGTCGACTCATGGGGGTCGACTCATGAAGTTCAGAAAATCAGGAAAAATGCAAATAAATTCCAGAAAAATTCAAAATTTTGGGAGAAAGAATTTTGCTCAATGATAAGTTTTTAGAGTGATAAAACTGAGCTTTTGGAACCAGGATAGATGTTGAAAATTGAGCTCTAAGAGATTTTGACATCTATTCTTTGGAAATTGAGAAATTTCAGACAAATGGATCTAGAATTCCTAGATTTCTCCTAATTTCACAGAATCTTTCCTCACTAAGGGCCTTTGTAAAGATATCAGCTAATTGATTTTCAGTGCAAACATATTCAAGAATTATATTTTTGTTTTGAACATGTTCTCTTATAAAATGATGTCTTATCTCAATATGTTTAGATCTTGAGTGTTGTATTGGATTTTTAGATAGATTTATAGCACTTGTATTATCACATTTTATTGGTGTTTCATTAAGTTTGATTCCAAAATCTTCGAGTTGTTGCTTAATCCACAAGATTTGAGCACAACAACTTCCGGCTGCAATGTATTCGGCCTCAGCCGTAGACAGTGCTACCGAATTTTGTTTCTTGCTAAACCATGAGATTAGGTTAACTCCAAGAAATTGGCAAGTTCCACTTGTGCTTTTTCTATCTAATTTACATCCAGCAAAATCAGCATCAGAATATCCTAACAAATTAATTTGTGAGTCCTTAGAGTACCATAACCCTATAGTTTGTGTACCATTTAAGTATCTAAGGATTCTTTTAACAGCATTCAAATGAGATTCCTTAGGATTAGATTGATATCTTGCACATAAGCAAACACTAAACATGATATCAGGCCTACTTGCAGTTAAATATAATAATGAGCCAATCATACCTCTATAGTATTTTAAGTCTACACTTTTACCTTCATCATCCTTGTCAAGCTTACATGAGGGACTCATTGGTGTGCCAATTGGTTTGCAGTTCTCCATTCCAAATCTTTTGAGTAGTTCCTTGGTGTACTTGCTTTGGGTGATGGAGATTCCCTCTTTTGATTGTTTGATTTGGAGTCCGAGGAAGAAGGTGAGTTCTCCCATCATGCTCATCTCGAACTCTCCCTGCATAAGCTTAGCAAAGTCTTGACAAAGGGATTCATTAGTAGACCCAAAAATTATGTCATCAACATAAATTTGTATAATTAGCATATCATTTTGGTTTCTTTTAATAAATAGAGTTGTATCCACATTGCCTCTTGAGAAACCATTATTTAGTAAAAATTTGCTTAGCCTTTCATACCATGCTCTAGGTGCTTGTTTTAGACCATATAAAGCTTTATTTAATCTAAAGACATGATTGGGAAAAGCATGATTTTCAAATCCAGGGGGTTGTTCTATATATACTTCTTCAGAAATATATCCATTTAAAAAT
The DNA here is from genome assembly GCF_000442705.2 of Elaeis guineensis. Classification (NCBI taxonomy): domain Eukaryota; kingdom Viridiplantae; phylum Streptophyta; class Magnoliopsida; order Arecales; family Arecaceae; genus Elaeis; species Elaeis guineensis. Next base: position 22,361,972 of record NC_025999.2, read on the forward strand.
GCACTTTTAACATCCATTTGAAATAGTTTGAATTTCATAAAGCAAGCATAAGCAAGTAGAAGTCTAATGGCTTCTAATCTAGCAACAGGTGCAAAGGTTTCATCAAAATCAATTCCTTCTTCTTGATTATATCCCTTAGCAACCAGTCTTGCTTTATTTCTAATTACATTTCCATGCTCATCTAATTTGTTTCTAAAGACCCATTTTGTGCCAATTATTGAATAATCTTTAGGTCTTTTCACTAAGGTCCAAACATTATTTCTTTCAAATTGACTGAGTTCTTCTTGCATAGCATTAATCCAGTTATGATCATTTTCAGCTTCTTCAAAAGTTTTAGGTTCAAGTTGAGATACAAAAGCACAATGATTAAGTTCATCTCTAAGTGAAGAACGTGTTTTTACCCCATGCATAGGATCTCCGATAATTAATTCCTTAGGGTGGTTGTGAACATACCTCCATTCCTTGGGTAAGTCATTTGTACCTTGAGGTTGTTCTTGAATTTCTTCACCTTTCTCATTTTGTTCATCTTCTTGATCCTTGTCTTCTGGAGTTGCTGAATCTTTTAGAGTGATCTCCTTCATACCTTCTATTAGTGGATCTGCATCATCAACACCCTTATTCTTCCTTGAAGGAAGATCGTTAGATTCATCAAAGACAACATGTATGGACTCCTCAACTACTAAGGTTCTTTTGTTGAACACTCTAAATGCTTTACTAGTGGAGGAGTAGCCTAGAAGGATTGCTTCATCTGATTTTGCATCAAATTTACCAAGTTTTTCTTTGCCATTATTTAATACAAAACATCGGCAACCAAAAACATGAAAATAGGCAATATTTGGTTTTCTTCCTTTCCAAAGTTCATAGGGGGTTTTCTTTAAAAATTGTCTTATTAAAGCACGATTTAAAATGTAACATGCTGTGTTAATAGCTTCCGCCCAAAAATATTTTGGAAGGTTGCTTTCACAGAGCATGGTACGGGCCATTTCTTCTAAGGTTCTATTTTTCCTTTCAACTACCCCATTTTGTTGGGGTGTCCTAGGAGCAGAGAAGTTGTGGCCAATCACAAAAATTTTCAAAGTCATGATTTTCAAATTCTGTTCCATGATCACTTCTAATATTTTGAATTGAAAACCCTTTTTCATTAGTGACTTTTCGATGAAATTTCGTGAAAATTTGAAAAGTTTCATTTTTGAGAGCTAAAAAGAAAACCCAAGTAAAACGAGAGTAATCATCAATTATTACAAATCCATATCGTTTTCCTCCTAGACTAGTGGTTTTAGTTGGTCCAAATAAATCCATATGTAAGAGCTCTAAAGGTCTAGAAGTTGAAATAGTATTTTTGGATTTAAATGATATTCTAGTTTGTTTACCTAATTGGCATGCATCACAAATTCTATCCTTTTCAAAATTTAATTTTGGCAAACCGAGAACTAAATCCTTTTTGATTAATTTTGAAAGAGAATGCATGCTAATATGTGCAAGTCTACGATGCCACAGCCAACTAGTCTCATTTATTTTAGCATTTAAGGAAACTAGGCATTGCATGTCTAATTTAGTTAAATCATTCAAGTCTACCATATAAACATTGCCATGCCTATGTCCTATAAATTTAATGCCATCGTTAATAGGACTCGTCACAATGCATACAGATGATTCAAAACTTACTTTATACCCTTTATCACAGAATTGACTAATGCTAAGTAAGTTATGCTTTAAACCTTTAACAAGTAAAACATTCTCAATGTATTTGGAGGGAGTGATACCAATGTTACCTATCCCGATGATCTTTCCTTTGCCATTATCTCCAAAGGTGACCATCCCTCCATCCTTAGCATCAAGCGTGATGAATTGTGATTCATCACCAGTCATGTGTCTCGAGCATCCGCTGTCAAGATACCATTTCCTGTTTCCTTCTTGGGATGCTAGACACACCTGCAAGCACAGATCAAGTTTCTGTCTTAGGTACCCAAGCTTTCTTGGGTCCTTTCAGGTTAGTCAGAATGGTTCCTTTTGGAACCCATATTTTCTTTGTGTTTGCATATTTGTTAATAAGACATGTGTATGATTTATGTCCTATTCTTCCACATTTAAAACAAGTAATATTTGTAGGCTTTTTGCTTGAATAATTTGCATAAATATCCTTCAAAAATTTTTGTTTCTTCAGGGGTTTATAACCAAGTCCAGCCTTATCATATATAGCTTTCTGATTATCAAGGATCATATTTAGCTTGTTTGAACTTAAGGTGAACTTATCTACTATAGATTTCAGTTTGTTAATTTCATCCTTAAAGTTTTGATTTTCTTGAATCAATGTGAATTTTTCAATTGAAAGAATTTCAGCTTGTTTCACTAAGGACTGATTTTCCAATTTCAGCTCTTTGTTTTTCTTCCCTAGTTTCTTTAATTCATCAATTGAATCATAGAAAGCTTCATGCAATTCTTCAAAAGTAAATTCACTAGTGGATTCAGAAGTTACCTCATTTTCATGTGCCATCAGGCACAGATTGGCTTGTTCGGTTGAGGTTTCCTCGTCGGAGCTTGAGTCATCACTCGCACTCCAGGTCGCCATCATTGCCTTCTTTTTGAATTTCTTTGGACCTTTCTTCAATTGAGGACATTCGGATCTGAAATGTCCTGGCTTCTTGCACTCGTAGCATATAGGGGTTTGATCTTTCTCCTTTTCTATGCTTTGATCCCCTTTTGTAAATTTCTTTCTCATCCCCTGTTTCCTTTTTCTTAGAAACTTCTTGAATTTCCGGGTGATGAGAGCCATCTCCTCATCCTGATCTTCATCTTCAGAGTCATCTGTTTCATAATCAGGTGAAGTTGTGGATTTGAGGGCAATGGTTCTTTTCTTTTTGATTTCATCCTCTTGATGTTGCATCATGCTAAGTTCATGAGTCATCAAGGATCCAAGAAGCTCTTCTAGAGGTAGAGTGTTCAAGTCCTTTGCTTCTTGGATGGCAGTCACCTTGGCTTCCCAAGTTCTTGGCAGTGACCTGAGAATCTTCCTTACAAGTTCACTGTTAGTATAAGATTTGCCAAGACTCTTTAAACCATTGATTATATCAGTAAAACGAGTAAACATAGCAGTTATGGACTCATCATGCTCTATTTTGAACAATTCATATTTATGTACAAGCATGTTTATTTTAGACTCTTTTACTTGATTTGTTCCCTCATGGGTGACTTCTAACCTATTCCATATTTCTTTAGCAGATGCACAAGTAGAAATGCGATTAAATTCACTAGCATCTAGTGCACAATAAAGAACATTCATAGCTTTGGCATTTAATTGTGCTAATTTCTTGTCAACCTCATCCCATTCTTTCTCGGGTTTGGTTGACTCCTCACCATCTATAATCTTGGTGGGTGTGTGAGGACCATTCACTATGATACTCCACATATCATAGTCGAGTGCTTGTATGAAAATCTTTATCCGAGCTTTCCAATAGGTGTAATTAGACCCATTGAAAAGTGGAGGTCGGTTTGTTGATTGCCCCTCGGCTAGAGAAGTTCCAACATGGGTTGCCATAGATCTTTGGCTCTTTGATTGTTAGATCAAAGAAGGGCTAGAGCACTGGCTCTGATACCACTTGTTGCCCAGCTATGCAACCCAAGAGGGGGGGTGAATTGGGTTTCTAAAAATTTTAAGCCCAACCGATAACTTATGAAGAACAAAATAATGGCTTTAAATCAATATTAATTAACTAAAGCAGTATTGCAAGGATATAAATATGATAAAGCGATAAAGCACACCACAAACACAAGGATTTATAGTGGTTCGGTGCTAACCTTGCACCTACGTCCACTCCCCAAGATCCCACTTGGGAATTTTAATCCACTATCCTTTGTATTCAACCCGAATACAAAACGTCGGAAACTCCGACACTAGCTATCCCAAGCTAGAATACAGGACGTCGGAAACTCCGACCCTAGCTATCCCAAGCTAGAACACTTGTTTCCCGGGTACAAGCCAACCCACAACACTCCGATTTCAGGTTCGGATCAACCTTTCCTTGTTTTGGAAATCCTCCAAAAACAAGAGCAAAAACTCACAAAGAGTAAGAATATTTAGAGCACAGATGAATACAAAAACAGCTCCTTAAATGAGCAAATATAACAATAAAAACTTTACTCAAATGAAGAACCCCTTTTTCAGATTTTCTCAAGATGAATGAACGGTTGAACGCTTGAGAAGAGGTTGATTGTTGATTGAAGATCTCTTGAAAGCTTTGAACGATCTCTAGATCAAGGTTGAAACGATAGGCGTGAAGAATTCTCTCCTTGAAAGATCTTCCTTTTCTCTTTCACAATCTCTCTGGTATATTGTGGATCCTCTCTCTTTTTCTCTATGGATATTTCGTTGATCTCAGGCTTTTTCTTGCAAATTTCGGATCCTCTCTTCTGTTCTTCTCTTTTTCTTCTCTTTTCTTCTCTTCGTTTGATTTCACGTTTGATCCGCTATTTAATCTGCAATTTCTTTCATCATTTAAAGCATTTTGTAGCATTAGAAGCAAGAGAAAACAATTTAGGCAGATAAAGAGCCGTTAGAGGATTTTTAGGAAGCATAAATGGCAATTAAAACGGGCAAAAAAATAGCCGTTGCTGACATTTCCCGTCGCAGGGGTCGACTCATGAGTCGACTCATGCTTCAGGAGTCGACTCATGAGTCGACTTCTGTTGCAACAGACCAGAAGATCTGATTTCTGAATTTTTCGGTTCAAATCAGCAGGGGTCGACTCATGAGTCGACTCATGCCTTGTGGGTCGACTCATGAGTCGACTCACAGGTCGTGCCAAGCCAAAAAATCCAGCGTGCCATGGGAATTTTTTTTTTTTTTTCGTGCCATTCAGCTCATAGTGCCATGAGTTGACTCATGAGTCGACTCATGCACTTTAAACCTTCATAACTTCAAAAATATTAGTCCAAACACAATGAAATTTTCACCAATAGATTTCAAATCATTTGTTCTACCAAATGGTACTATAAAATCAGGATTTTAGCAAAATTACGATTTTGCCCTTGAAGAGCATAAGGACTTTTTCAATTGTTTGTATCCCTTCAATCTGCTTTGTAATCATCAAAATCAATCTAGGAGCAACAGTTGGCTTGTACCCGGGAAACAAGTGGACTAGCTTGGGATAGCTAGTGTCGAAGTTTCTGACATTTGTATTCGGGTTGAATACAAGTTTAGTGGATTGGAATTCTCAAGCAGGAGCTTGGGGAGTGGATGTAGGTGCAAGGTTGGCACCGAACCACTATAAATCCTTTTGTTTGTGGTGTGCATAATTGCTTCTCTTTAACTCTTCAGTATTTCCTTGCATTCTTGCTTTTGGCAATTAATCTTGAATTAAGGTTATTCTCCTCATTCATTTAGCTATTGACAAATATTTTTCATAAGTCATTAGTTAAGTTCAAAATTTTTAGAAACCCAATTCACCCCCCCTCTTGGGTTGCATAGCTGGGCAACACTAGGGATGAAGATCTATAGAGATAGATCTAGAAGGTTACTTGGATTGTCCCAATCCATGTACATCGACACCATGTTGAAATGGTTCAATATAGAGAATTTCAAAAAAAGCTATCTTTCGATAGGCCATAGAATTACTCTCTCCAAGAAGGATTATCCGACAACCCCTTAGGAGAGAAAGCATATGAGTAGGATCCCATGTGCTTCGATAGTGGAGTCTATCATGTATGTCATGACATGTACGAGATCGGATATGGCATATTCACTAAGGGTGGTGCGTAGATATCAATTTGATCTAGATGAAAAATATTGATTGGTTGTGAAGACAATCCTTAAGTATTTGAGAAATACTAAGGACCAATGACCTTTCTATGGGGACACTGACTTGAAACTTGTGGGATATACTGATTTTAATTTTTAATCAGATTATGATGATAATAGAAGCATGTCGAGCTACATAGTTATCTTAAATAGAGGAGCAATATGCTGGAAGAGTTTTAAGCAACATACTGCGGTCGATTCTGTATGCGAAGCAGAATACATTGCTGCATCTGAAAGAAATATAGGTAGTGCTATGCATACAATTTCAAAATTTTTATACAGTGAAAGAGTAAGATTAAACTATTTAATCTAAATCACATGCATAAGATCTAATCTAGACTACCATGCTATGATAAAAATATAAAATATGATGCACTTTAGATCTGAACATAAAAACTTGCATCGATCTCATTGATGCTGCAATCCTAGATCTAACTATTAGATCTAACAATATGATCAAAACAGGTTAGAAACAATTACCAAACGAATGAGATCTTGATCTTCGCTAGTCCAACACTTAAAGAAGGTATCCCTCGCAGCCATATGAAGTCATCTGGCCTCTACAAAAAATCCATGCAAAGACTGGCGTAGATCTGGGTCCTTGAAAGTGCTAGCCTGTCAGAAACTTCGATGGTTGATTTCTTCCTTCTTCTTCAAATATCTTAGATACTCCAAAGCAATAGGATATCTGAAGGAGGAAAAGAGAAAGAGGAGAAGAAGCTCTGAAAACAAAAACACCAGCAAGGGAACAAGGATGGGATGCCAAGATGAGGAGACCCCTTTAAATAGAATTGGGATTAGGGTTTTCTTCCAAGGAAGTTCGCCACAATCACCAAGCCACAAAACTTTTTGGGCATCTAAAAACTTTCATATTTGAGAGTTGGCATGGGGAAGGAGATCTAGTATCTCACACACCTAAAAGATCTCTAAAAAAAAAAAAATCAATTTGGCACCTCCTTCTTTCCTTGTTTGAAAAATCTTTTTCCTTGTATTCACCTTATTTCTAATTCGAATCGCATTCGAATTAGGCAAAAGATAGAATTATGACTCATCAACCATTGCCGCCCACCCTTACTGGGTCCACTCGATGCCAATAGGGTCAAGCGAAATCCAATTTGGTGTGGAGATATGGGCATGGGTTTAGGTGTGGCGCAAGAGATAAGGATAGAGTCCCAGTCGACTAGGGCTCTTCATTTCTAATATGATTCTAATCCAAATCAAATTTGATTTGAACCCAATGACAAAAATGGACCTAATCTAATTAAGAATCTAATTATCTCAATAAATTCTTAATCCAATTAGAAATTAGCTGAGTTAAAACTCTGATCGAATCAGGATCAAATTTTTCTTGTAATCAGGCTGGATCATATCAAACCCAATTTGAGTCCAATTGAATCTAATTAATTAAACATAATCCAAAGCTCTTTACTCAATCAAATTTAGTCAATTAGTAATCTAATTACTAATTAATTCTCTATTAATAATAGAGTACCAGTCCAGTGGGACTTTCCTCTAGAGTCTCTATCCTAGTGGGACTCCTCACCAGAGTCACAATCCAATTGGACTCTTCAGCCATCAGATCTGACCAAATCTTCTAATGCGTGTAACCCCATAAGTTCGAACCTAAGTCAGTAGTATAGGAACAACTTTTTATACTAATCGATGTAACCATCTAGCAATGGTGACCCGACGTTCGGATAAATCGAATTATTGCAAAGCAACATTCTAGAACCTACTGGCATATAGTTATCGTATAATTCATCCTTTTGATCCTAATGCTCAAGATGACCTAGGATTTAATTGTCAACCTTAATATAGTCGATCATATTATATTTCAACCTTTCAAATCCATCGCATGGATTACCTTGGTCAAGATTTTATTGAATTGAAATACACTGATGCATATCTCCTACTAATTCAGAGGGATCAATTCTATCTTGACTAAAATACCAACTTGATAAGTACTTGATTGCACCCAGTATCCTTCTATCACTGAGTTAGAAACTCAGATGGTCTGACACTGAAGTACAGTAAGTTGCTTACAAGTCACCGTGGTGATCTCAGATCTAAGGGATATTTATACCCATATCCTTCACGAGCTACTCCTTGCTATCACCCATATCACCTCGATCTACGATCTTTCGGATAAGATGATAGCAGTGCAGAATATGCTTGGTGCACTGATGGGACCTCAGCTCTTTGGCTTAAGCAATGGCTCCAGTATTGTTGCAATATAACAAGACAGGGCCATCACGGTGGGTACCACTTCGAATTCATCGATGAACTTCCACAACCATACAGCTTCCTTCACAGTATCAGATGTCGTAATATACTGCTTTGCAAACAAAGTCAGCCACAGTGTGCTGCTTGAAACTTTTTAAGCAGATCGCTCTATTATTTTGGATAAAATATAACCTGACACACTTTTGCTATCATCATGGTCTGACTGAAAGCTGGAGTCAGTGAACCCCATCAGTTTCAAGTTAATTTCATGGTACACAAGCCACTGGTCCTTAATATTTCTCAAATACTTAAGAATGGTCTTTACAATCTTTCAGTGGTTCTCTCCAGGATCAGACTGGTATCTACTCACTACCCCTAGTAAGTATTCCATATCTGATCTCGTACATATCATGACATACATAATAGAACCCACTATCGAAGCATATGGAACTTTACTCACATCCTCTCTCTCTTGAGAAGTTATCGGACAATCCTTCTTCAAGATAGAAATTCTATGGCCTATCAAAAGATTGCCTTTCTTGAAATTTTTCATGCTGAACCGTTTCAGCATGGTATCTATGTATGTAGATTGGGAGAGCCCGAGCAGCCTCTTAGATCATCTCCATAGATCTACATCCTTAGGATATAGGCTGCTTCTCTCAAATCCTTCATAAAGAATTGTGACGACAGTCACACTTTTATTCCCTGTAATACAGGAACATCATTCTCGATTAAAAGAATGTCGTCCATATACAAAACAAGAAACACAATTATTGAACCATTAGCCCACTTATATATACAGGATTCCTCTCCATTCCTAATGAAGCAATATGTTCTGATTACCTTATCAAAACGTATATTCCAACTCCGAGATGCTTGCTTCAATCTATAAATAGATCTCTGAATCTTACACACCTTGAATTCATTTATAGATATGAACCCTTCAGGTTGTATCATATATACCTCTTTGTTCATCTCTCTATTTAGAAAAGCTATCTTCACATCCATTTGCCAGACTTCATAGTCTAGATATGCTGCTATCGTAAGCATGATCCGAATGGACTTGAGTATTGCCACAGGAGAAAATATCTCATCATAGTCAATACCATAACATTGACGATAATCTTTAGCAACCAAATGGGCTTTATAGATCTCCACCTTTCTATCTGTGCCCCTCTTTCTTTTGAAGACCCACTTACACCCTATAGGTTTAACCTCTTCAGGTGTATCAACCAATGTCCATATATCATTGATCTTCATGGACTCCATTTCAGATTTAATGGCTTTAAGCCATTTATCAGAGTTAGACCTCTGCATCACATCCATATAGATGATCGGATCCTCATCATTCTCATCGAGCTCAACAGGATCTCCATCTCAGATCAAGAAACCTAAGTATCTATCCAACTGATGCGGTACTCTACCGGATCGCCTTAAGGATGTTTGTATATTGAGCTCCAGATTTGATCTTACCAAATCTGATTCAGATTCAATCATTGGTGTCAGTTCTTCTACCTGTCAAACTTCATCAAGCTCGATTTTAGAGGCACTTATTCCTTCACTAAGAAATTTTTTTTTCAAAACATATGCCTTACTGCTGACAAATACTTTTTGTTCAATAGGCAGATAAAAATAAAATCTCCTCATTTTCTTGGGGTACCCTATGAAATTACATTTATCAAATCTAGGACTGAGCTTGTCGGTTTGTAATCATTTAACATAAGCCGAACACTCCCAAACCTTAAAGTAATAGAGGTTCAGCCTATGCCCTGACCATATCTCATATGGTGTCTTACTAACTGACTTGCTTAGAATATTGTTGAGCATTAGATAGGCTGTTTCAAGTGTATATCTCCAAAAAGAGATCGACAGAGTTGCAAACCCCATCATAGATCGAACTATATCTAACAAAGTTTGATTCTTCCTTTCTGAGACTCCATTATGCTGTGGTGTTCTGGAGAGGTCCATTGTGAGGGAATCTCATTCTCTCCTCGATATGTCAAAAATTTACTGGAAAGATATTCACCCCTTCGGTTAGACTGAAAAATTTAAATATTTTTTTCAGTTTGTTTCTCTACTTCATTATGGAATCATTTGAACATTTTAAATGATTCGGACTTGTATTTTATCAAGTAGATGTATCTATATCTAGATAGGCCGTTTGTGAATATAATGAAATAACTATATCCTCCTCTGGTACATGTGAAGGGAAAGAAACAATTTCTCCTCGAAAGGCCCATGTTGCATCTAAAAATTTTTCTATACATCCACATGATTAAAGATCAAATCCTTATCTGTTAGCAATGAAACCAAAGATCAAATTTTAAATTATCTAATATAAACCTTTGCGGAGGCCTGGATGTGCAGACTCTCTACTTCGCAAGCACGTCAGACGTCGTAGGAAAGCAGGATAAACTCCAATCCAATTACCTTCGCAATCCAATCAAATGAGAGAAGAGATAAACTGATGTGACATCTTACACCAACAGGTGGGACACCCTAGATGGATCCACATCCAAGGGAAGAGGGGCGGCAATAAGAGGAGAGGGCAAGAGGGAAGAAGGGACCTTTCTCTATTCTCACGCCTCTCTCTTTCTTTTTCTCTTCTCTCAATCTGATTTGTTTGCTATATATCAATAAGTAGAGATCCTCTCTATTTATAGATGATTTTCATGACTCAATAAGTATAGGAGTTCTAACTCAAATCTGATTTGAATCAGTCCAATACTCATGAATGAAGGATTCCTACATGAGATAGAATTACCATCACATATGACAACTAATTTGCACCCACTCCCTCACTCACATGGGATGCCCCAAATGAGCAAAGCTCTAGGTGTTGGTTGGCCCATAATAGAGAAAAATCTCAGTGTAAGTGAGAATACTCATATCTCATCAAAAACAGATCTGATTCAAATCCAATTCGAAGCTGGTTCGAAATAATTTTGAAAGGCTGTCAATCTCAAACTCTTTAGAACTTTTGTACCAAATCTAACTTGAATTTTGGACCCAATTAAGACTAATTAATTCAGATCTAATCTAAAATTAATTAGTACTTAAATTTAATCTTTATATACTTCATCGATCATAGATCAAAAACTGTTCACCCCCGAGATCGAACCTGAACCTCATGTGTAGTGCTAGCTAAAAATAGTCAACTCTTCAATTCTGTTTGACCAATAACTTATTTTTCAATCAAGCTAGTTTATATATTTAATTAAGTTAAGTACTTCTAAATTGGACATATAAATATAGGTCAATTCTTTCTTATTTTATCTGACTTGTGTGCTTGACTCTATAAGTTCAAACACTAAGCCGATAACACAGGAACCAATTCCTGCACTAATCGAGATACCATCTAACAATGGTTTTCGATGTCCAGGTAGGTCGAATTATCACAAAAAAATATTTTAGAACCCATACAAATGGTTATCGCATAATTCATTCTTTTGATCCTGAATGCTCTAGAATGGTCTCAGATTAACTGTCAATCGAGATTGCTTCATCCGTATTGTATTTCAACCTTTCAAATCAATTTCATGGATTATCCTGGTCAAGACTTTGCCAAATTAAAATACAGCGATGCATCATCTCCAATAATCTAGAGGGATCAATCCCATCTAGATCTACACATAGACTTTTTAAGTACTTGACTATACCCAGTAACCTTCCGATACTGCATTAGAAATCTAGATAGTTCGGTACCAAAGCACAGTGAGTTGCTTGCAAGTCACTATAGTGATCTCAAGTGTGAATGATATTTATACCCATGTATTTTGCGAGCAGCTCTTGACAGCAAAATGCTCAGTAGGTGAGTCACTTGTTCAGTGATGATGTACTCCTACATCTCACCTGTATGCCATACCAGTGCCACCACACTCCTTGGTTAAGAGGACAACCAACCCATATGGCATACAATGATCTTTACTTGATAAACATCATCGTCCTGTAATGACGTATCATTTGATCGCGAACATGTTTAAGAACTATACGATAAATCCTCTCTTTATCGCACACTAGCATAGTTCTAAAAACTTCATTACAGTACAAGAGTTCAAAGAAGATGTAACTTTGTGATGAAAAATATTAGAATAATTTTTATTCAATAATCAATAATTCATATACAAGGATGAACTCAATTGTCACATGATTGATTTTATGACATAATTTCCAACAACTCCCACTTAGACTAAAGCCAATTGGAGCAATATCTTATACCCATCTTTCATTTGAAATCATCAAACTCTTTGATCTCGAGAGCTTTAGTGAAGGTGTCGGCTAGATTCTCCTTTCCATTGATCTTCTGAAGTTTGACGTCACCACAGTTCACAATCTCTCGCACCAGGTGATAGCGGTGCAGAACATGCTTGGTGTGATGGTACGACTTGGGTTCTTTCGCCTGAACTATAGCACTGAAGCTATCACAGTACAGCAATATAGGACCATCAATGGAAAATGTAACTCCCAGCTCACTGATGAACTTTTACAACCACACCGCTTCCTTTGTTGCATCCGATGCAGCAATGTATTCTCTTCACATACAGAATCGGCCACAGTATATTGCTTCAAACTCTTCCAGCAAACAACTCTTCCATTCAGAGTAAATACATAGCCTGACACGCTTCTGCTATCATCATAATCTGATTAAAAATTGAAATCAGTATATCCCATAAGTTTCAGATCAATGTCACCATAGTTAAGCTATTGGTCTTTAGTATTTCTCAAATATTTAAGAATTGCTTTTGCAATCTTTCAATACTTCTCATTCGGATCAGACTGGTACCTACTCACTATCCCTAATAATAGGCCACATCTGGTCTTGTATATGTCATAGCGTACATGATAGATTTCATTGCCAAAGCATATGGTATTATACTCATGTGCTCTCTCTCCTCAAGAGTTATCGAACAATCATTCTTGAAAAGAGTAATTCCATGGCTTATTAGAGATAGCCTTTCTTAGAATTATCCATGTTGAATCGTTTCTACAGGGTGTCGATGTACATAGTTTGGGACAATCTAAGCAACCTTCTAGATCTATCCCTATAGATCTTCATCCCAAGGATGTAGGATGCTTCTCCCAAGTCCTTCATGGAGAACTGTGATGATAACCACAGCTTCACACTCTGCAAAATTGGGATGTCATTTTCTAGTGACAGTATGTCATTCACATACAGCACAAGAAAGATGACTACAGAATCGAAAGCCCACTTGTAGATGAAAGGCTCTTCTCCATTCCTATCGAAGCTATACATTTTGATTATCTTATTAAAATGCATGTTCCAACTCTTAGATGCCTGCTTAAGTCCATAAATAGATCTTTTTAGCTTGCACACTTTCGACTCATCTGTGGATGTGAACCCTTCAGGTTGTATTATATATACCTCTTCTTCTAGCTCCCCATTAAGAAAATAATTTTGACATCCATCTGCAAGATCTCATAATCTGGATGGATTGAGCATTGCCGCAGGAGAGAACATCTCGTCATAGTCAATACCATAATGCTGATGGTAACTCTTGGCAACTAAACAGGCTTTATAGGTCTCTACCTTTTCATTCGCTCCTCTTTTTCTCTTAAAAATTTATTTACACCCTATGGGTTTATCCCTTTGGGTGGGCCAACTAGTGTCTATACACCATTGATCTCCATGAACTCCATCTTAGATTTCATGATCTCAAATTATTTCTAAGAGTTGGGCCTTTGCATGGCCTTATATAGATGATCGGATCCTCATCGTTCTCATCAAGTTCGATGGGGTCACCATCTCGAATTAGAAAACTATAGTAACTATCTGACTGATGCGGTACTCTATTGGATCTCCTTAATGGCACCTCTGCTGGCTTCAGATTCAATTCACCAATCAAATCTAATTCTGTATGTCAGTCCTTCTACCTTATGAACTTCATCAAGTTCAATTTTATAGGCATTAACTCCTTCACCAAGGATCTCTATTTCCAAAAAGACTGCCTGGCTGCTGATAAACACCTTTTATTCTACAGCGATGTAAAAGTAGTATCCTTTAATTTTCTTTGGATACCTTACAAACAAACATCTGTCGAACTTCGGTCTAAGCTTATCTATCTTTAAATGCTTGACATAAGCTGGACACCCCCAGACCCTAAGGTGTGAGAGCACCGGCTTATGTCTAGTCCATATCTCATATGGAGTTTTATCGATAGATTTGTTGGGCATCTTATTCAGAATGTAGCAGGCAGTTTTTAGAGCATATCTCCAGAAGAAGATTGGCAGACTCGCAAAGCCTATTATGGATCGGACGATGTCTAACAAGGTTCAATTCCTCCTCTCCGACACCCTATTATATTGTGGTGTTCCAAGAGGGGTCCACTATGAGAGAATCTCATTCTCTTTCAGATATATCAGAAATTCACTGATGAGGTATTCACCTCCTCAATCTGATCGAAAGATCTTAATACTCTTTCCAGCTATTTCTCTACTTCAGCACAGAATTGTTTGAACATTTCAAATGATTCTGACTTATGCTTCATAAGATAGACATACCCATACCTCGATAGGTCGTTTGTAAATATAATGAAGTAGTAGTATCCTCCTCTAGCACTTATGTTCATAGACCCGCATACATCAGCATGTATTAGACATAGGACATCACTGGCTCTTTCACCTTTTTTCTTAAAAGGTGACTTAGTCATCTTACCATGTAGACAAGACTCACAGGTAGGCAATGATTCACTATCATCTATCTTAAGGATACATTCTTTGATCAACCTATCAATCCTATTCTTGTTCACATGACCAAGCCTACAACGCCAAAGATAAGATTCGCTGACATTATCTAATTTAGGATGTTTACTGAGTGTGTACATTACACTAACAAGCCATGATATTATGTATATGCCATATTTTAATTGTCTATGCATAAGTATCATTCATAATGATATCACAAAAATCATCCCTGATTATAAACTTGTAACCAAGTTTGGCCAAAAGGCCTATAGAGATGACATTCATAAAAAGGGAGGGACAATAATGACAATCATTTAACATGATACTACTGGACTCAAAGACAAGCTGCAAAGTTTTCAAGGCCAGAACTGAAACAAAACTTTCATCTCCAACGTTAAGGAACCGCTCGCCCTCTCGAAACTTCTTACTTACCTGTAGTCCTTGCAACGAATTGCATATATTAATAGGACTTCTGGTATCCAATACCTAGGTAGCAGTATCACAAATAGAAAAATTATAAGGTGTTATCATATAAGTACCTTGTGAAGCAATTGCTTGCTTCTTTCTCTTATTTTTAGGACTGTTTGGGTCAAGGATGGCTATGTAAGCAGGATAATTTTTTTTCAATGACCCAGCTTCTTACAGAAGAAGTACTCTACCTGGCTCTTATCAACTTTTAACGATTTATTCTGCTCAGGATCGACGACACAGGATTTTTGTACCTTTTTCTTCTTTTCTCTCTTAGAGGATCGACGTCTTGTAGATGAACCTCCCACTAAATTCATTGGCTCCTTCTGGAGCTGATAATCTTTCTCAAAAGTCTGCAGTAATCCTAGCAAATTATGGTAGTTTACCGCAGACTTCGTCATTCTATAATGACTGAGAAATGATAGGTAAGATTTCGATAGCGAATTGAGGATAGCATCCTTGTTTAACTGTTCATGCAATGAAAAGCCAAGTTTGCTAAGGCATTCAATCTACTCAATCATGTATAATACATGATCGATGACTGAAGCCCCCCCTTGCATACGAGCATTGAACACTGTGCAGGAGATTTTATATCTCTCCTCATCCTCAGGGGTGCCGAAGGACTCATTCAATATTTAAATGATCTCCTTTGGCTCCGCATCTTTGAACTTATGACTAAGTTCATCGTTCATGGCTTCCCTCATCATGCAACGCACAATTGTACGATCATTGAGCCACTTCATGTGTCTCTCACGGCACGAGGAGCATTGACTGCAGGTTCTTCAGGTGCTTGATCCATAAAGATGTATAAAATCCTCTCGTGCTTCAAGATGATCTTCAACTTTCGATACCAACTATAGAAGTTGGGTCCGGTGAGCCTGTCACTGTCCAACAGCTTACGGAGGGATAGTGTGTTGGCCATAACTGAAAGAAAAAATATTAGCCTATTAGTATATGAATTATTTTTGATCATGAAGATATGGACTTTAGTCTAAAGGTCCTCCCACTATTTTTACGAATTGATAGCCTTTACCTCCAACTCGAAGAATTACACTAATTTCTTAGCAGGTACTAAAATCCACACGGATTGCATTCGGATCCGAGTGTGGCTCGACCAATCCTAGTGCATCCATGGGTAGGTTCATAGCCAATTATTTTTCCAAACAACTTCTAGCAATAAGTTTTGCCCCAGGCTTCCCTTCAACAGGCATGTGGCACCTCCATTGAAAATCTCGATTAGGTCCAACCATTAATATGACATACCATGTGCATCCAACAAATGGATATCCAGACCTGAGTGTGGCTCGACCAACTTGAGCATTGATCTGAAGGTACATCATGATGGTCATATAATGAATGACAATTCCAATATGTAATAGACACCAGGTGTGTGGCACCTCCAATGCCTATTTAGAATATTGGACTCATTATCACGCACCTTAATGGGAGGTAATGATCAAGTTATCTCATAACTTTATCACTTTATGGACATAATAATTTAGAAGATTTGATTTCATTGATCTGAGAATAAGAGAAGAAGTCAACCTACAAGCTGCAAGTCCTCTCACTGACTTCACCAAGTCATGTAAAAGATTAGATACAAGCTGGTCTAAAGACACCTAAATCAGTCACACTGATTCACCTTAATGACGTGGGTCTACACGAATCAACTAGTGATATAATCAAAATATAATCTACCATGTTGGTCAGATAAGTGAGATCAGTGGGAGGGATATGCCCTTAACTCACCGTAGATGCATATAGATGAATAGCTCTTAATTAAAAATTATTTGATCGAATTTGCCAAACTTACCTTAGATACTAACTAGTTAATTAGTTTTGGTTTGGTCCACCAAAAGATTCAGGCTCAACCATAGAGCCATGATCATGGTCCATTTATTAGGGTTAAACATATGGACTTGATCAAACTATAACTATTGAGATTGATTTAGAGAAATACTAATCTGATCTAATTCAACACTTGATTAGATTTAATCAAATTCTCTACATGGTCCATATGTGTTTCTAACCCTAGATCTAACCCATTAAAAGGACCTTATTCATGCTAACCCTTTGTCTATCATTTTATGTGGTGTCTTAATGATCCTTAATTCTCAAATCGAGATCATTCAAAAACTTAATTCATAATTAAGTATGTGAAACATGTATTTCAGTTTGTAGAACTATTCAACAAAGATTTCAGGTGAAGCATACCATATATTTTAATACATAAAAATAAATTTTTATAATATATTTAACAATCAAACATACATAGGTATGATCTAAACTTCATACATACATCTCATGTATCATGACAACCTTTAGATCAATACCGATTACATCATATGTAACATACAATTCAAATCTAAAATAATTTTATATCTGAATTTTATCTTATTGTAATGAATTATAAATTACTTTAGATCTAATCTAAACATATTTATGATCAAAATAATATATAAAAATCTATTCATTTTTTTTTTTTATGAAATCAGATCACAATGACACCCCTACACGTCATAAAAGAACCAATCGAATAGGCAAAAGAGAGATTAATCTCTTCAATATCCTATAACCAAATGGTCTGATGATCTCATCAATCCGAGTACTAGACTACTAAGATCTAAAATTTAATTTCATATATAATTACATCAACATGCAATTATTGATAAAACTATTTTATGTCATGAACATATCCTTGATCTTATCAATTATGTTCTTCATCTAATCTAATTAGATTTAATGTATCATATACATCATATCAGATTTGAAACACATCTTATACTGATTATAAAATATCAATTTTATATTTAATTTTATATAAAAAATTAATTAGATACAAATATGAATCCATAAGGAATAAATTTTTGAAAAAATCTGTTTTCACGCAATGCAGAATTCTGATAGAATTCAAATCTAAATATCTATCAAAATGGATCCAATTCAGATGTAAAATAAATTTTACTTCATAATAGAAATAATAATATTAAAATTTTATTAAAATAAATTTAAAATATATTTTAATTCACATGGTTATTCCATCAAAAATTCAGCAACAGTAGAATTCTGTTATAACAGACTTGTAACAACCTTAATCAACCATTGATTAGGCACCTTTAATCCAATCAAAATCTGATAAAAAATTTTATATAAATAGAATTAAATTAGATTTAATATTTTAAAAAAAATTTCAATTAAATCTTATGTAATTAATCTCAAAAAATTTTATTATGCATGCATATATTTTAGGCCTGCTCTGATACCAATGAAAGGGAAAGAAACTATTTTTTCTCGAAAGGCCCAGGTTGCATCTAAAAATTTTTTTATTCATCTACATAATTAAGGATCAAATTTTTACCTAACTAGTAGTAGAATTAGAGATCAAATCTCAAATTATATGATATAAACCTTTATGGAGGCCTAAATATGCAGACCCTCTACTTTGCATGCATGCTAGACGTCGTAGGAAAACAGGATGAACTCCAATCTAATTGCCTTCGCAATTCAATCAAACAAGAGAAGAGATATGCTGGTGTGACATCTCACACTAGTAGGTGGGATGTCCAAGATGGATCGATGCCCAAGGGAAGAGGGGCGGCGACAAGAGGAGAGGGCAAGGGGGAAGAAGCGACCTCTCTCTCTTCTTACGCCTCCCTCTCTCTTTCTCTCTTCTTTCAATCTGATTTATTTGCTATCTATCCATAGGTAGAGACCCTCTCTATTTGTAGATGATTCTCATAATCCAATAGGTATAGGAGTCCTAACTCAAATCTGATTTGAATCAGTCCAATACTCATGAAAGAAGGATTCCTACATAAGATAGAATTGCCATCACATATGACAACCAATTTGCATCCACTCTTTCACCCATATGGGATGCCCCAAATGAGAAAAGCTCCAGGTGTTGGTCAGTCCATAATAGAGGAGAATCTCAATGCAACTGCAAATACTCATATCTCATCAAAAATGGATCCGATTCGAATCCAATTCGAAGCTGGTTTGAAATAATTTTGAAAAGCTGTCAATCCCAAACTCTCTAGGACTTTTATACTAAGTCTAACTTAGATTTTGGACCCAATTAAGACTAATTAATTTAGATCTAATCTAAAATTAATCAGTATTTAAATCAAATCTTTTATATACTTCATGGATCATAGATCAGAAATTATTCACCCTCGAGATCGAACCTGAACCTCACGTGTAGTGCTAGCTAGACATAGTTAACTCTTCAATCCCATTTGATCCATAACTTAATTCTCAATCAAGCTAGCTTATATGTTCAATCAAGTCAAGTACTTCCAAATTGGACATATAAACATAGGCCAATTTCTTTCTACTTTGTCTGACTTGTGTGCGTGACTCCATAGGTTCAAACACTAAGCCGGTAGCATAGAAACCAATTTCTGCACTAATCAAGATACATCTAGCAATAGTTTCCGACATCCAAATAGATTAAATTATCACAAAAGAATATTCCAAAACCCTTACACATGGTTACTGCATAATTCATCCTTTTGACCCTGAATGTTCTAGGATGGTCTCAGATTAACTATCAACCAAGATTGCTTCATCCGCATTGTATTTCAACCTTTTAAATCCATCTCATAGATTACTCTAGCTAAGATTTTACTAAATTAAAATACAGCGATACATCATCTCTAATTATCTGAAAAAATCAATCCCATCTTGATCCACATACAGATTTTGCAAGTATTTGACTGTACCCAGTAGCCTTCCGTCACTGTATTAAAAATCCAAATAGTCCAGCACCAAAGCACAGTGAGTTGCTTGCAAGTTACTATGGTGATCTCAGGTCTAAAGGACACTTATACCCATGTGTTTCACGAGCAGCTCTTGATAGCAGAATGCTCAGCAGGTGAGTCACTTATTCAGTGATGATGTACCCCTACATCTTACCTGTATGCCATACCAGTATCACCACACTCCTTAGTTAAGAGAACAACCAACCCATATGGCACACAACGATCTTTACTTGATAAACGTCATCATTCTATAATGACGTATCATTTCATCATGAACATATTTAAGTATTATATGATAAATCTTCTCTTTATCGTACACTAGCATAATTCTAAAGACTTCATCACAGTACAAGAGTTCAAAAAAGATGTAACTTTGTGATGAAAAATGTCAAAATAATTTTTATTCAATAATCAATAATTCATATACAAGGATGAACTCAATCATCACACGATTGATTTTAAGACATAATTTATTATAACATGTACTCATAGGTCCACATACATCAGTATGTACCAGATCCAGAACATCACTGGCTCATTCATTTTTTTCAGTGAAAGGTGACTTAGTCATCTTTCCAAGTAAACAAGACTCACAGGTAGATAACGATTCATAATCGTCTTTATCAAAAATTCCTTTTTGAGCTAATCTATTCATCCTATTCTTTTTGATATGACCTAGACTATAATGCCAAAGGTAGGCATCTGTGATATCATCTATTTTAGGATATTTATTAGAAATAAATATTACATTAGTCCTAGATATAATATAGATACCATTGTTCAACTATCCACTCAATATTGTAATACTATTCAAAATTGTATCACAAAAATTTTTCTTTATTGATATTTCATAATTAGACTTGGCCAAAAGGCCTATAGAAATAACATTCAAAAGAAAACTAGGACAGTACTGACATTCATTAAGAACAATATATTGAGACTCGAATACAAGTTTGATGATTCCTAAAGCTAGAACTGGAACTGATCTTCTATCTCCAATGTTCAAGAATCTCTTATCATCTTCAAATCTCCTACTGACCTGAAGATCCTACAACAAATTACAAATATTAATAGGGCTATCAATATCCAATATGCAGATCATTGTATCAAAAAGAGAGAAGTTACAAGGTGTTATCACATAAGTACCTTATCCAGTAATCGATTGCTTCTTCTTCTTTGGCCTGTTTGGGTCAAATGAAGCAATATACTGAAAATAATGCCTCTTCTAGTGACCCTGCTTCTTGCAAAAGAAGTACTCTGCTTGACTTTGATCAGCCTTGAACTTGAATTTTTGGGACTGACTCCTAGCACCTTGCACCTTCTTATTTTTCTTCTTTTTTTCTTTCTTAAAGGGATGATGACTACCCAAAAAAGATCCTCCTACGACATTCACCGTCTCCTTGTGGAGCTGGTGATCCTTCTCAAAAGTCTGTAGCAACCCCAACAGACCGTGGTAGTTAACTACATGCTTCGTCATTCTAAAATGACTGAGAAACGGCAGGTAAGATTTGGGTAAAGAGTTCAGGATCGCATCCTTCCCCAGCTGTTCATGCAAAGGGAAGCTGAGCTTACTCAGTTTCTCAATATGCTCGATCATGTACAATACATGATCGATAATAGATACTCCCTCCCTCATCCGAGCATTAAAAATGATACAACTAGTCTTGTGCTGCTCAATATCATTGGGAGTACCAAAAGAATCTCTCAACACTTAGATCATTTTCTTTGGCTGAGCCTCTTTGAATTTTTGACTAAACTCATCATTCATGGAGGCCCACATAATGCAACGAATCATAGTGTGGTTGTTGAGCCACTTCAAATAAGTATCTCAAATCGTACCTCAGGCATTGAAAGCAGGCTTCTTAAGTGCCAGATCCATAATCACATATAGGGTCCACTCACGCTCTAGGATAATCTTGAGCTTTCGATACCAGTTATCAAAATTTGATTCGATCAATTTCTCAGGGTCCCATAGTGATCGAAGTGACAAATTTGAGACCATATCTGCACACATAAAAAAAAATCAAAACTTAATCAGTATATGAATTTATTAATCCTAAAGATACGGACTTTAGTCTAAAGGTTCTTCCACTATTTTATACAAATTAGTAGCCTCTACCTCCAATTCAAGGAATTACTTTAATTTATTAGCAGGTACTAAAATTCACACAAACTGTATACAGGCCCGAGGATGGCTCAATCAACCCATATGCACCTATGGATAGGTTCTCAATCAATTATTTCTCCAAAAAGCTTCTAGTAATTAATTTAGCCCCAGATTTTATTTCAGTAGGCGATGGGCCTCCACTGAAAGTCCCGATTAGGTCAAACCATTAACATGAACCTATTCAGTAATTCTAACTAATGAACGATCAGGCTCGAAGATGGCTCGATCAATTCAACCATTCATCAGATAGTACAACAGAGTCATCATATGATGAATGATAATTTCATCATTCAGAGAGAACAATAGACGGATGGTGCCTACAAAGTTAATTAGAAATAATGGACCCATTATCATTCACCTTAATGGAAGGCTATGATCTAGTTATCACCATAACCAGCTCATTTTAGAGATCTAATAATTTAAAAAAATTAATTAATTTTAAAAAAAAGAAGAAGAAATCAATTAGTAGACCACAATCCTCTCACTGACTTCACCAAGTCACTGAATCAGATTAGGATCATGCTGATTGAACTGGCACCTAGATCAATCACACTGATCAACATTAATGGCATGGGCTAATTCGAATCACTTAACGATCTAAACAAAATCTAATTCACCAAATTGGCCAGGTAAGTGAGATCGATGGGAAGGTCTGCTAAGCTTGCTTTAGATACCATCAAAATGGCCAGGTAAACCACTCCCAATTAAAAACTACTAGTCAAAATGCCAAACTAACCTTAGACACCAATTGATTAATTAATTTTGATTTGATCAACCTAATAATTTGGATTCAACCATTGAGCCACAATCAAGGTCTATTTGATCTAATCAAAGACAGACTTGACCATGTACAACTATTGTATTAGAGAAACTCTGATTAATCTAATTCAATATTTGGTTAGACTTAATCAATTTCTCTATATGGTTAATCAATTTTTTGATTCTAACCTTAGGTCTAATCCAATTAAAGAAAAGGACCTGATTTGAGCTAACCCATGCCTCATGTTTTATGCAATATCATTAGATCTCAAATCATAATTTTAAATCTAATCAATTTAACACTTAATTCTTAATTAAGTTTTTGCATCAACATGTTTAAGATTTTGAAACAATTTTTTATGTAAATTTTTATATTAAATCATAAAATTTTTTAGATCAAATCTAAATTTTTATGATCTTAAATTAAAATAATTTTGATTAATCAAGGTTAGATGTGACTAATTTCTTGACAACTTGCATCACATACAACTGTTGAAATTTCTATGTTGGGGCATACATGTATGTTTCAAAAATTTTATTTTCTAAACATCACAGTGGAATAAAAAATTAAAACTCTTTTTAATCTATATCATGCATGCATAAAATACAAACCAGAAGAATCTACTTCATATGCTGA
The DNA here is from genome assembly GCF_000442705.2 of Elaeis guineensis. Taxonomy (NCBI): domain Eukaryota; kingdom Viridiplantae; phylum Streptophyta; class Magnoliopsida; order Arecales; family Arecaceae; genus Elaeis; species Elaeis guineensis. The sequence continues at coordinate 22,385,485 of NC_025999.2, forward strand.
AATTGAACATATGTTGAAATTTAATATGTGATTTAATCACATACCTGTTTCGCAATTTCTTTCTTCAAATCTAGATCTGGAAGAGAAGAGGATCGCTTTTAACTGTGCAAGTATCTGACCTCTATGGGTATCCACTTAGGATCAGTCTGGAATAACTCTCTTAAGATTAAATTTTTTTTTCTAAAAAAATTCAGTCTGCGAATTTGAATGAAGTCTGGATCACAATCAACTCTTTGATTCTTTCCTTGATCTTCTTCTTCTCTTCTTCTCTTGCCTTTCCCTCCTTGATTTATGCTACTACCAGGAAGAAGAACCAGCATAAGAGGGATGCCCAACAACCTTGGGCATGGAAGGAAGAGGGGATGTCCAAGAAGGTGGGGCATTTGGACACCCAAGGGAGAAGAGAGGGAGAGAGGAAGAGAGGGCGTTGGGCACTCCTATGGGGCATGTGGGCTGCTGGTTGTGATGCCTAGGGACCTTAGGGGAGGCCCTTTAAAATAGACATAAAGATTGAATCCTATTCAATCTCATAATACAAGTTCTACTTGTATTAGGTTTCCTAATAACTTAAGTTATTCAACTTCCATTAGGAGACCTATTAGGTGCCAACTCTTGGAGCCTTTTCACCCACTAAATCACACCCCAAAATGCATCCAAGGGATGCTCCAATAAGGAATCACACACCCTCTAAAGCATGATCACATCCAACTTGATCAAACCAAGATGGTGCCCCAACTTAACTATCAAAAAAATTAATTAGGGACTTGCACCCTTAATTCATTTGATCCAAACCTTAGATACCCAACAATTGGAGTCCAATAAATCTAATTCATTTAGATTATTAGCAAGCAATTAAGTTTGAATTATCTTATCAAATAAAAAAATCAAACATAAAGAGAAAATTGAGTTCAACCATGTGCTAGCAAGGTTACCTTGAACCCAATCGGATTTCTCTAAACCCAATTGACACTTCATAGGCTCAATTGCTTATTTCAGATCTAATTCTTTTGTTGTGTAACCCCATAGATTCAATTCTATATGGTAATGAGATATACAATAATGTCTATCAAAATATCATTGAAACTCTTTTCAATGGGTCAGAACAATTCTACTCTAACTCATCAAGGATTATCGATCCTGAACAACCCTAGTGAGCTCTCACAATCCATCAGTGATACCTAGCAGTATGTAGTGGCAACCCAGTAGAATCAAAAATGAACCTTAAGATGTAGTTAACGTATGATTCAGTCCCTCTATCGTGAGTTTCGACTAGATGGTAGGTCATGGATAAATTGTCAAACCTCAACATCAGTCATATAATAGATTCAATCAGCTCAAGTCCAATTGTGATTTCTATGAAATCTTTTTTTCATCAATCATACTGCTGTGGCCATAGACTCTCGGACTTAGCTTCTCAAATTTTATAAGACTACTTCTCTCTATCCAGATCGATAAATCACATCTTGATGCGCATCCTACTCCTACAATGGACCAACTGTCACCAACATCCACTACAAGGACTCATTGAGATCCATGTTCATATATCAGTCAAACTCCAGCAGTCTTACTGCGAGCAGTCGTACCATCTCAGATCAAAAGATCATTCACACAACTATAGTATCGAGACAATCACAGATGATCGAATAGAAATTCAAATGATCTCTCATATGGTAATGCTCAGTACTAGTTGTTCTCTAACAACTATCTGCACTCATCATCTAGTATCTCTATACTGTAGATCAGCGATTCATCTATCCCAAAAGAAGCAATCTGTACATTGGTCTCACCAGATCAATCACCATCCTTAAGATGATACTATGATCAGGAGTATTTAAGAATTAAATACATATCTCTAATACTCAACTCTTTGAGAATATATATCAAAAGTTAATTCCATGGACGAATCAAGGACACATCACACTTGAATGAAAAATAAACTTATCTTTTTATTAATCAAATTAATGTATTAATTATAAAATTATATTCTAAATTTATTACAATATGTTAGCCATATTAACTTCTAGGATATACATCTAACAATCTTTCACTTGGACTAAAGCCAGTTGGCCACTAATCTAAGTCCCATCTTCTCAAGGTGGACTTTCATTTTCGACTGGCTCAATTGCTTTGTCAGCAGATCTGCCACATTGTCTATGGAGTCTATTCTTCATACCTTGATATATTTTTTTTTTGAGATAGTCGCATATGATATGATACCATCGCTCGATGTACTTTGATTTTTGATGAGACCTCGGCTCCTTAGCAAGTGCTATGGCTCCATTGTTATTATGGTAAAGTGGTATGGCATCTGATGTCATAATCCCAAGTTTCACGATGAACTTCTTGAACCAGAAGCCTTCCTTTACAAAATCTGAAGTAGCGACATATTCAACCTCTAGGGTCGAATCCACTATGATGGGTTGCTTGAAACTCTTCCAGCTGACTGCGCCATCATTACAAATGAGGATATATCCTGATGTAGACTTTCTATCATCAGGATCAGACATGAAGTCTGAATCAATATACCCCTCGACTCGCAACTCAGAACCTCCTCCAAAGATCAAGAACAAATCCTTAGTCTTTCTTAAGTACTTAAGGATGTTTTTCATAGCTATCCAGTGCTCCTCACCTAGATTCGACTAATACTTGCTCGTGATACTTACAGCAAAGACAATATCAGGTCGAGTACATAGCATAGCATATATGAGGCTCCCTATGACTGAGGCATAAGGAATCTTACTCATCCATTGAACTTCCTCAGATGTGGTTGGACACATCATTTTGGAAAGATTAATACCATGTCTAAAAGATAAAAGTCCTCTTTTAAAATTTTTTATGCTGAACCTCTTCAGTACCTTCTCTATATACAGCTTTTGTGACAGGCCTAGCATCTTTTTAGATAAATCTCTATAGACCTTTATTTCGAGAATATAAGATGCTTCTTCTGGTCTTTCATGAAGAATTCCTTGGACAACTATCTTTTGACCATGATCAGCATGGGAATATCATTCTCAATAAGGAGAATATCATTCAGATACAATACGAGGAATGTTATTGCACTCCCACTAACCCTTTTGTATATGCAAGGTTTCTCTTCATTTTTGATGAAATCAAACGATTTGATCGCATCATCAAAATGATGATTCCAACTCTGAGAAACTTGCTTTAATCCGTATGTAGACCTTTGCAGCTTGCAGACTCTGTGATCACTATCACCAGATGTAAAACTCAAAGGCTGCTCTATATAGATATCTTTCTTAAAATATCCATTCAGAAAAATAATTTTCACATCCATCTATCAGATTTCATAATCATAATAAGCTGCAACAGCAAGCAGAGTATGGATGAATTTCAGTATGGCTACAAGTGAGAAGGTTTCTTAATAGTCAATACCCTCGTGCTGACTATAACCTTTTGCCAAAAGCCTAGCTTTATAAGTCTCTACCTTACCATCGACACCTATTTTTCTTTTGTAGATCTATTTATGCCCAATGGGTACAATACCCTCAGGTGGATCCACTAAGCTCCATACTTGGTTCAAGTGCATCGAGTCAATTTCTGACTTTACCATATCTAATCATTTTTCGAAATCGATGTCAGACATCACCTCGTCAAAGGTATTAGAATCATCACCATGACCCCTATCTCCCATAAGGAATATTTTCTTTACTTCCTCCGTAAGCATACTCATGTACCTTTCAGGAGGTCAGGAGATCCTGCTAGATCTACGAGGTGGTAGAAGAATGTCAACTACTGGCCCATGAATAATGGGTTTCTGAGGATCTATAGCTCTTTGCTCTTTAGAGATCTTTTCTTCGAGCTCAACTAACCTCTCACTGCAACCATCTTGGATAAACTATTTTTCTAGGAATATGATGTTCCAACTCACAATCATATTATGATCTTGTGGAAAGTAAAAGTAGTATCCCATGAATTTTTTTGGATACCCTATAAAATGAGCTACTATAGATCTATCCTCTATTTTATCAACCATCTATCTCTTGACGTAGGCTAGACATTCTTAAGTCTTAAGATAACCTAGACTTGGCTTCTTACCATACCATATCTCATACGGTGTGGTAGGAACGAACTTTGATGGAACCCTATTCAACAGGTGAATGGCAATTAATAAGACATGTCCCCAAAGATATAAGGGTAGATCAGTGAAGCTCATCATGGATCTGACCATATCTAATAGGGTCCTATTCCTCCTTTTGGATATCCCGTTGAGCTGAGGTATTTCAAAAAGAGTCCATTGAGAGACCATGCTGTGATCTTTAAGATATCCCAAAAATTTTTAACTAAGATATTCACCTCTTTGATCAGATTGAAGAACCTTAATGGGTTTACCAATTTATTTTTTTACTTCACTTTTAAATTCTTTAAACATTTCAAAGGCTTCAGATTTATGTTTCATCGATACATGTACCCATACCTAGACAGATCATCGATAAAAGTAATGAAGTAGCTATATCCATCCCTAACCTGCACATCAAATGGCCCACATACATCGGTGTGTACCAGGGCAAGTAACTCAATGGCCCTTTTTCCATGTCTTACAAAGGCTAACTTAGCCATCTTTTCTCGAAGGCAAGATTCATAAGCTGGATACAACTCTGGGTTAAGAGAGCCAAGGATCCCATCTTTTTTCAGTTTATTTATCCTGTCCTCTCCAATATGGCCTAGTCTATTATGCCACAAGTACTTCTGGTTAATTTCATCTTTGAATTTCTTTTGACTTACGACACTCACTATTTGCTTGTTTAAATTCACATTCACATCAATATGCAAGTGATATAGACTGTCAATTAAAAGACCTCATACAACTAATTTATTTTATAAATAAATAAAATAAAAATCTTTATTGAAACTAATTTTAAAATCTTTCTGTGCTAGCACAGACACAAAAATTAAATTCTGATTAGCTATAGGAATAAAATAATAATTCTTTAAATTTTATTTAAAATCAGATGGTAATCGAAGAGGATAAGTGCCAATGGTCTCTACAGCAACTTTTGCTTCATCGCTGACCCGAAGGATCATGTCACCTTTCCTAAATCTCATACTTTCTATTAGACTCTACATTGAAGTATATATATGAGCACTCGAATCAGAATCCAATATCCAACTAGAAATAGAAGAAACCGTAAAGTTAGATTCAATTACGAGCATACCTTCTGAAAGTTTATCATCCTTTTTTATCTTTTGGCTCTCCAGGTAGAGTGGACAATTCCTCCTCTAATGGCCTTCAGCATCACAATGGAAACACTTTCCCTTTGCTTCGGTCTTCTTAGGAATGTCCTTCTTTGGCTTGCTCTCTTTCTTCTACTTCTTAGCAGATTTAGTCTTCTTCTTCCCAATAGACTTTTTCTTGGAAGAAGTTCACTCTACAGCGAGAACAGTGCCCCTTGAACTCTTCAAGATTTCTTCCGTAGTGACTAACATATTGACTAGTTTGGGTATAGTGCAATCGAGTTTGTTCATATGAAAATTTATAATAAATTGACTATATGAACTCGTAAGGGATTGAAGGATCGAATCCATCTATAATTTCTTTTACATTTCAAGCCTGAGCTTCCTAAGCTCCTTAAAATCCTTGATCACTATCATACAATGCTCGTAGATAGACTACCCTTCGTGCATCTTCAAGTTGAAGAGTCTCTTGGATACTTTGAAGTGCGCTGTGCGGAACTGCTCACCATACAACTCTTGCAAGTGAGTGATCATAGCCCTAACAATGGGCATATGCTCATGCTGACTTTGCAACTCGTTTGATATAAAGATACCAGCACATAGCACTTGACCTAACTGTTTTAATCTGTCCACTTTTCAAAAGCAGCTCTTTTCTCAGCAGTATGATGGTTTGGTAATACTATGGATTTCTGATCGGGTACATGACCTAATTTTTTTGAGATCAGGACAATCCTGAAGTTTCTGAGCCAGTCTTTGTAATTAGTTCTAGTCAAATAATTGATTTTAAAGATGCAGGTTAGAGGGTTTAAGACTGACATGATTTAACTGTGAGAGTAGAGATTCAAGTTAGACTTTTATACTTTAATGTTATATTTGCTTCTAAAAATTCTAAGATACAAACAATGACTCCCACTAATTTTTCATATTTCTCCACTCCTCGGATAGAAAATAGAAACCCTAACGTGACAAAAAATTCTTAGTGGGTGCTGTGGTCCCACCGATTCCATGCACCTCACCTAATAGTTATTGGTAACACGTACACCGATGCATAGGCAACTCTTTATCCAGATGCTTCTCTAAGCATGTTGCAGCGACTTGGTCTCTAAGTCATGTGGGCTCACCTAATAGTTATTGACTACACTCCTTAGTTAAGCCTGACCCACTATTCACGAGCAGGTACAAGGCCATCATTGGATCCCTCATCTAATAGTTATTGGATCCAATCCCATCCTTATCCTAGAGCAACTCTTTGCTAATAGAGTGATTGCGTATTTTTGATGCAACCGAACCACTGTAACCAGCCGAGAATAATCAACACCAGTAGCATGTCCGCACATCTACAATAGTGGAAGACCTATGGACTTAATATTTATGGAGAAGTTTAGATTTAGGCCTCATCTAATCAGTCATCATATGGCCGATCTAATTGGCATGGGCTAAACCAAAAATGCCAAGCAATCCAATTGAAGATTCAATCTTCTAAATTGGCCAGATAAGTGGAGATCAGTGGGGGTCCACCCGTTGCTTTCCTTAGACACCAATAAATTGGCCACGTCAGCTAATGGAATCAATTAAATAATTATGTCTCAATTATTTATCTTAGACACCAATAGGTCAATTGATCCAAGTAGGTTAACTCAAGCGAATCAGGCTCAAACCATCGAGCTAAATTAGATCCTTAGGTTAATCGATTCTACATATGGGATTCAATTAATTTGATCAACAATAATTGCATGATCATATAACTTAATTGATCTAATCCTAATCAATATTTGACTCGATTTGATTAATTACTTAATCAAATTAGATCTATATGATTTAAATCATAAACCTTACATGCAATCCTATTACATAACCTTTTTTTTTTTTTTTGATTTTTTCATAACCAAAATCTTCATGCACAAACACAAATTTTAGATTTCAAAATCAAATTTTAGATCTAAATTCTTTGCATGAAAGTTAAGTTTTAAATCATGAAATAAATTTTTAGATTTAACATACAAACATATATCTCATATATGCATGTCAAATTTAGATCTAAATAAAATTCAGATCAACACATGATATCATATATCTCATATACTAATCATAAATTATTTTAAAAATAATTTTATGATCAAAATATGCAATCACATATCTCATATATGAATTATGAATCAGATCATATAAAATTTTAGATTTATGCATGAATCTTCACATCATATGAATATGAACTAGAAATCGTTCTAGATCAAAATTCAGATCTATGCATACTTTAACATAACAACTATATATTTTAAAATCAAACTCAAAATTAAATTTTAGATTCAAAAATTTATTTATACATATCATGTATTAAGAAAAAATCAGATTTTGAAACTATTTTCAAAATATGTATGTCAATTTCATGCATATGAAATCAGTGACTCTGATACCACTGTTGAAATTTTTATGTCGGGGCATACATGTATGTTTCAAAAATTTTATTTTTTAAACATCATAGCAGAATAGAAAATTATTTTTTTTTTAATTTATATCATGCATGCATAAAACATAAACTACAAGGATCTACTTCATATGCTGAAATTGAACATATGCTGAAATTTAATATGTGATCGAATCACATACCTATTTCGTAATTCTTTTCTTCAAATCTAGATATGAAAGAGAAGAGGATCTCTCTTAGCCGTGTAAGTATCCATCCTCTATGGGCATTCACTCAGGATCAGCTTGGAATAGCCCTCTTAAGATTGAATTTTTTTCTCTAAAAAAATTTAGCCTGCGAATCTGAATGAAGCTTGGATCGCGATCAATTCTTTGATTCTTTTCCTAATCTTCTTCTTCTCTTCTTCTTTTGCCTTTTCCTCCTTGAGTTATGCTACCACCAGGAAGAAGAACCAACACAAGAGGGATGCCCAACAACCTTGGGCGTGGAAGGAAGATGGGACGGCCAAAAAGGTGGGGCATTTGGATGCCCTAGGGAGAAGAGAGGGAGAGAGGAAGAAAGGGTGTTCGGCACTCCTATGAGGCATGTGGGCTACTGGTTGTGATGCCTAGAGACCTTAGGAGAGGCCCCTTTAAATAGACATAAAGATTAAATTCTATTCAATCTCATAATACAAGTCCTACTTATATTAGATTTTCTAATAACTTAAGTTATTCAACTTTCATTAGGAAACCTATTAGGTGTCAACTCTTGGGGCCGTTGCACCTAATAAATCACACTCTAAAATGTACCCATGAGATGCCTCAATAAGGATTCACATACCCTCTAAAGCATGGTCACGTCCTACTTGATCAAATCAAGGTGGCGCCCCAACTTAATTATCAAAAAAATTAATTAGGGACTTGCACCCTTAATTCATTTGATCCAAAACCTTAGACACCCAACAATTAGAGTCTAATAAATCTAATTCATTTAGGTTATTAGTAGATAATTAAGATTGAATTATCTTATCAAATAAAAAAAATCAAATATAAAGAAAAAATTAGATCCAACCATATGCTCACAAGGTTACCTTGAACCCAATCAGATTTCTCTAAACCCAATTGATACTTCATAAGCTCAATTGCTTATTCTAGATCTAATCTCTTTGTTGTGTGTCCGCATATGTTCAATTCTATCTGATAGTAAGATATACAATGATTTCTATCAAAGCATCATGGAAACTCTTTTCAATAGGTCAGAACAATTTCACTCTAACTCATCAAAGATTATTGATCATGAACAATCTTAGTGAGCTCTCACAATCCATCAGTGATACCTAACAGTATATAGTGGCAACCCAGTAGAATCAAAAATGAACCTCAAGATGTAGTTAACGTGTGATTCAGTCCCTCTATCGTGAGTCCTGACTAGATGGCAAGTCATGGATAAATCATCAAACCTCAACATCAATCATATGATAGATTCGATCAGCTCAAGTCCAATTGTGATTTTTATGAAAACTCTTTTCCATCAATCATACTGCTGTGGCCATAGACTCTCAGACTTAACTTCTCAAATCTCATAGGACTACTTCTCTCTATCAAGATTGATAGATCCCATCTTGATATGCACCCTACTTCTACAATGGACCAACTGTCATCAACATCCACTACAAGGGCTCATTGAGACCCATGTTTATGTGTCAGTCAAACTCTAATAGTCTTACTGCGAGCAGTCATACCATCTCAGGTCAAAAGATCATTCACACAACTACAGCATCGAGATAATTATTAATGATTGAATAGAAATCCAAGTGATCTCTCATATGGTCACGCTCAGTACTAGTTATTCTCTAACAACTAGCCACACTCGTTGTCCAGTATCTCTATACTGTAGACTAGAGATTCATCTATCATGAAGGAAGCAATCTGTGCTCCAGTCTATCCAGATCAATCACCGTTCTCATGATGATACTATGACCAGGAGTATTCAAGAATTAAATACATATTTTTAATTCTCAATTCTTTGAGAATATGTATCGAAAGTTAATTTCATGGATGATTCAAGGACACATCACATTTGAATGAAAAATAAACTTACCCTTTTATTGATCAAATCAATATATTAAGTATAAAATTATATCTTAGATTTATTACAATGTGTCAGTCATATTGGCTTTTAAGACATACATCTAATAATCTCCCACTTGGACTAAAGCCAATTGGCCACTAATCTAAGTCCCATCTTCTAAAGGTGGAGTTTTATTTTCGACTAGATCAATTGCTTTGTCAGCAGGTCTACCACATTGTCCGCAGAGTCTACTCTTCGCATCTTGACATGTTTCTTTTCGAGATAGTCGCATATGATATGATACTGTCGCTCGATGTGCTTTGATTTCTAATGAGACCTTGGCTACTTAGCAAGTGCTATGGCTCCATTGTTATCACAGTAAAGAGATATGGCATCCGATGTCATAACCCCAAGTTTCACGACAATCTTAAATCAGAAGTCTTCCTTTGTAGCATCTGAAGCAATGACATATTCAGCCTCTGGGGTCGAATCCGCTATGATGGGTTGCTTGAAACTCTTCCAGCTGACTGTACCACCATTGCAAATGAACATATTTTCTAATATAGACTTTCTATCATCAGGATCAGATATGAAGTCTGAATTAGTATATCCCTCAACTCGCAGATCAAAACCTCCTCCAAAGATCAAGAATAAATTTTTAGTCCTTCTTAAGTACTCAAAGATATTCTTCACAGCTATCCAGTACTCCTCACTTAGATTTGACTGATACCTACTCGTGACACTCACAGTAAGGGCAATATCAGGTCGAGTACATAGCATGGCATAGATGAGGCTCCCTATAGCTGAGGCATAAAGAATCCTACTCATACGCTGAACTTCCTCAGATATGGTCAGACACATCATCTTGAAAAGATTAATACTATGCCTAAGAGGTAAAAATCTTCTTTTAAAGTTTTCCATGCTAAACCTCTTCAGCACCTTCTCTATGTACAGCTTTTGTGATAGGCCTAGCATCCTTTTTGATTTATCCCTATAAGCCTTTATTTGGAGAATATAGGATACTTCTCCTAGGTCTTTCATAGAGAATTTCTTGGACAACCATCTTTTGACCATGGTCAGCATGGGAATATCATTTTCAATGAGAAAAATATCATCCACGTATAATACGAAGAATGTTATTGCACTCCCACTGACCCTTTTGTACACGCAAGGTTTTTCTTCATTTTTTATGAAATCAAATGATTCGATCGCATCATCAAAATGATGATTCCAACTCCGAGAAGCTTGCTTTAATCTATATATGGATCTTTGTAGCTTGCAGACTTTGTGATCACCATCACTAGATGTGAAATCCAAAGACTACTCCATATAGATATCTTCCTCAAGATATCCATTCAGAAAAGTAGTTTTCACATCCATCTATCAGATTTCATAATCATAATAAGCTGCAACAGCAAGTAGAGTGTGGATAGATTTCAGTATAGCTACAGACGAGAAGGTTTCTTAATAGTCAATGTCCTCGCGCTGATTATAACCTTTTACCACAAGCCTAGCTTTATAGGTCTCTATCTTACCATCGGTATCTATTTCTTTTTTGTAAATCTATTTACACCCAATGGGTATAATACCCTTAGATAGATCCACTAAGGTCCATACTTGGTTCAAGTGTATCGAGTCAATTTTTGAATTCATCGCATCTAACCATTTCTCAAAATCGATGTCAGACATCACCTCGTCAAAGGTATTAGCATCATCACCATGATCTCTATCTCCCATAAAGAATATTTTTTTTACTTCCTCCGTAAGCATACCCATGTACCTTTCAGGAGGTCGGAAGATCCTGTTAGATCTACGAGGTGGTAGAGGAACGTCAACTACTAACTCATGAATAATGGATTCCTGAGGATCTATAGCTCTTTGCTCTTCAGAGACCTTTTCTTCGAGCTCAACTAACCTCCTACTGCCACCATCCTGGATAAACTATTTTTCTAGAAATATGGTATTTTGACTCACAATCACATTGTGATCTTATGAAAAGTAGTAGTATCCTATAGATTCTTTTGGATTCCCTATAAAATAAGCTACTACATATCTATTTTCTAATTTATCAGCCATCTGTCTTTTGACATAGGTCAGACATCCTCAAGTCTTAAGATAACCTAGACTCAGCTTCTTACCATATCATATCTAATACGGTGTGGTAGGAACGGACAGTGATAGAACCCTATTCAACAGGTGAATGGTGGTTAATAAGGCATGTCTCCAAAGTTATAAGGGTAGATCAGTGAAGCTTATCATGGACTTGACCATATCCAATAGGATCCTATTCCTCCTTTCAGATATCCTATTGAGCTGAGGTGTTCCAAGAGGAGTCCATTGAGAGACAATGCCATTGTCTTTAAAATATCTCTAAAATTTTTGACTAAGGTATTCACCTCCTCGATCAGATTGAAGAACTTTAATGGGTTTACCAGTTTATTTTTCTACTTTACTTCTGAATTTTTTGAACTTTTCAAAGGCTTCAGACTTGTGTTTCATCAGATACACATATCCATATCTAGATAGATCATCGATAAAGATAATAAAATAACTATAGCCACTCCTGATCTGTATATCAAAAGGCCCACACATATCGATGTGTACCAGAACAAGTAACTCAGTGGCCCATTCCCCATGTCCTACAGAGGCTAACTTGGCCATTTTTTCTCGAAGGCAAGATTTGCAAGCTGGATACGATTCTGGGTTAAGAAAGCCAAAGATTCCATCTTTTTTTAGTTTGTTTATCCTATCCTCTCCAATATAGCCTAGTCTATTATGCTACAAGTACTTCTGATTAATTTCATCTTTGGATCTCTTTTGATCGACGGTACTCACTATTTGCTCATTTAATTTCATATTTGTACTCAATTAAATTGAGTCAATTAGTAATCTAATTATTAATTAATTTTTTATTAATAATAGAGTCTCAGTCTAGTGAGACTTTCATCTAGAGTCTCAGTCCCAGTGGGACTCCTCAACAGAGTCATAATCCAATTGGACTCTTCAACCATCAGATCTGACCAAATCTTCTAATGTGTGTGATGCCATAGGTTTGAACCTAAGTCGGTAGCATAGGAACAACTTCCTATACCAATCGATGTAACCATCTGACAATGGTGACCTAATGTCCGGATAGGTTGAAGTATTACAAAGCAACATTCTAGAACCTACTGGTGTATGGTTACCGTATAATTCATCCCTTTGACTCTAATGCTCAAGGTGACCTAGGATTTAACTGTCAACCCTAATATAGTCGGTTATATTGTATTTCAACTTTTCAAATCTATCGCATGGATTATCCTGACCAAGATTTTATGGAATTGAAATACACTGACATATATCTCCTACTAATTCAGAGAGATCAATTCCATCTTGACTCACACACCAACTTGATAAGTACTTGACTGCATCCAGTATTCTTCCATCACTGAGTTAGAAACTCAGATGGTCTGGCATTAAAGTACAGTGAGTTACTTATAAGTCACCATAGTGGTCTCAGGTCTAAGAGACACTTATACCCATACCCTTTACAAGTTACTCTTAACAGCAGAGTACTCAATAAATGATCACGTTCGATGAGAATATACTTCTACATTCCATCTTCATGCCATAACAGTATCTCCACACTTCTTGATTAAGAGGACAACCAACTCATATAGCATACAACAACCTATACTTGATATTGCTATCATTCTATTAATAACATATCATTTGGTTATAAATATTTTTAAGGATTAAACGATAAATCCATCTTTGTTGATTAATTATAGTCCTAAGGACTTCATTACAATACAAGAGTTAAAAGTAAGATGGATAATTTATAATAAAAATATCAAATAATTTTTATTAATAAAAATTCATATACAGTTTACAAGAATGAACACAATCATCAACAGATTGATGATTGACTTTGGGACATATTTTTCAACAGCATCTGATGCTGTAAAGGAGACGGTGTGATTGCGAAAGTTCATCACCAAGCTTGCAGTAACCCCTCTGTTGATGGCCCTGTTCTGCTTTATTGTGACAGTACTGGAGCTATAGCTCAAGCGAAAGAATCAAAGTCACACCAGCATACCAAGCACATTCTATATCACTAGCATTTTGTACAAAAGATTATGGATCGAGGTGATATCAAACTTCAGAAGATCGACGGAAAGGAGAATATAGCCAACTCCTTCACTAAATTCTTGGAATCAAAGAGTTCGATGATCATAAGTGGAAGATGGGTATAAGAGACTACCCTGATTAGCTTTAATTCAAGTGGGAGTTGTTGAAAACTATATCCTAAAGTCAATTATTTGGATGATTGTGCTCATTTTGTAATATGTATATAAATTATTAATCAATGAATAAAAGTTATTTTGGCATCATTCATCACAAAGTTATATCTTTCTTGCTAGAACTCTTGTGTTACGATGAAGTCTTTAGAACTATAAAATAATTGATAAAGGAGGATTTATTGTATAGTTCTTAAATATGTTCATGACCAAATGATACGTCATTAAAAGATGATGATGTTTATTGAGTGAAGGTCATTGTGTATCATATAGATTGATTGTCCTTTTAACCAAAGATTGTAAAGATACTGGTATGGCATATAAGTGAGATATAGGAGTACATCATCACTAAATAAGTGACTCACTTGCTGAGCACTCTGCTATCAAGAGCAGCTTGTGAAGCATATAGGTATAAGTGTTCTTCAAATCTGAGATCTCTATAGTGACTTATAAGCAACTCACTGTGCTTTGGTGCCAGACTATCTGTATTTCTAATACAATGATGGAAGGTTATTGGGTATAGTCAAGTACTTATGAAATTTATGTACAGATCAAGATGGAATTGATCCCTTCGAATTATAAAAGCTGATGTATCACTGTATCTTAATTGAATAAAATCTTGACAAGGGTAATCTATATGATGGATTTGAACGGTTAGAATACAATGTGGATGATCTTTTAGGGTTGACAGTTTAACCCCAGACCGTCCTAGAGCATTTAGGATCAAAGGGATGAATTATGCGGTAATCATATGCATAGGTTCTTGAATATTATCTTGCAATAATTTGATCTATTCGGACGTCGGAAACCATTACTAGATGGTAATTTCGATTAGTACAGAAAATGGTTCCTATAATATTGGCTTAGTGTTTGAACCTATGGAGTCTCGCACAAAGTCAAATGATGTAGGAATGAATTGACTTAAGTCTTTATGTTCAATTTAGAAATATATGATTTGATTGAATAAATAGATTAACTTGATTGAGAATTAAGTTATGGGTCATATGGGATTAAATAGTTGACTATGTCTAGCTAGCACTAGACATGAGGTTCCGATTCAATTTCGGAGATGAACAAGATTTGATCTTTGATCCAAAGAGTCTATAAGATATTAAATTTAAGTATTAATTAATTTTAAATTAGATCTAATTTAATTAGACTTAATTGAGTTCATAAATTCAAGTTAGACTTAGTCCTAAATCTTAAACAGTTTGAGATTAACAGCTTATTCAAAATTGATTTGAATCATGTTTGAATTGGATTTGAATTGATCCATATTTAGATTAGATCCTTAAAATTCACTCTTACTGAGACTCTCCCTCCCCTCATGGTTGACCAAGAGGTGGTGGGTTGCTGGTTGTTGCCAGCCCATATTTGTTAAAAATTATATCCTAAAGCCAATCGTTTGACGATTGTACTAATTATAAATATATATAAATTGATAAATAATAAAAGTTATTTGATATTTTTCATCACAATGATGCATCTTCTAACGAACTCCTATATTGTGATGAAGTTCTTAGGATTACTTTGATCGATAAAGGAGGATTTATCGTATAGTCTTTAAATTAGTTCGCGACTAAATGATATGCTATTACTAGAATAATAGTGATATCAAGTGTAGGTCATTGTGTGCCATATGCGTTAGTTATCCTCGTAACCAAATGGTATGAAGATAATGGTATGGCATGCAGGTGAGATGTAGGAGTACATCATCACTGAACGTGACCAACTGCGGAGCACTCTGCTATCAAGAGTAGCTCGCGAAGGGTATGAGTATAAGTATCCCTCCGACCTGAGATCACCATGGTGATTTGCAAGCAACTCACTGTATTTTGATGCTGGACTAACTGAGTTTTTAATTCAGTGATGGAAGATTTTAGGGTACAGTCAAGTGCTTGTCAAGTTGGTGTGTGAGTTAAGATGAGATTGATCCCTCCGATTAGTAGAAGATATGCATCAATGTATTTCAATTTAGCAAAATCTGAGCTTGGATAATCCATGTGATGGATTTGAAAAAGATTAAAATATAATATGGATGACTTATCTAGGACTGATAGTTAAATCCTAGGTCATCCTTGAGCATTAGGATCAAAGAGATAAATTATACGGTAACCATGCGCCAATAGGTTTTTGAATGTTGCTTCACCATCATTCGACCTATCCAGATGTCAGATCATCATTCCTAGATGGTTACATCGATTGGTTCAAAAAATTATTTCTGTGCTACCAGCTTAGGTTTAAACCTATAGGGTAACACTGAAAAGAAGTTTCTGACTGGTCATATAGCTGATCAACGATTGAGAATCATTCAAGGGCTTAATCATTAATTCGATTGATGATTAATCTTATGCAAAAATTATAATAAATTAATTCATCAAGTATTAGTGAATTAATAAAAGATTAATTAGCAATTAGATTACTGATTAGCTTAATTTGATTAAGCAAAGAGGATTAAATAAAATCTAATTGAATTGGATTCAATTAGGTTTGATCCGATTAGGTTATGAGATGATCTAATCGCTAAGAAAGAATTATTCCTGATTTGATCAGGACTTTGATTCAATCAATTTTTAATTTGATTAGAGTTTGATTAAAGATTTATGAACCTAATTAGATTGGATTTTATATATTTTATTTGGGCTAAACCAGATACGATTTGATTTGGATTCAGATAAGAAAATTAAGAGTCCTTATTGGAATAGGACTCTTCTCTCTGCGCCAACCCAGATTGCACGTCATATATCTCTACACACAAAATTATTTTGTATGAGATTTTTTCACATGAAAGATTTTTTTTTCTTATCTATCTCACTTCTAAATCTAATTTAGTTTTGATAAAAGAAAGATTCTAAAATTAGATTTTAAAATATTTCTTATCAGAAGAATCAGTTCTCATCCAGATCAACCTCTCCATGCTAATAAATTTATTTCTCCCTATATGTGCGATATTTTGAGGAGGTTTTTTTTGAGAGATTAGTGAGAATTGATTTACCATAAAAAAAATATGAGAAGGGGTATCCCATATTTTTTTTGGTGTGTTTTGGGATGTGAAATTGTGAAGGGAGGCCGAAGCCTGTAAGAGTCCAGGATCATTAGGACTCTTCACCCCACCTCCTTACATACCTATAAAAGGGGCTTTTATGATTTCTTTTATGTGTACAAGATACCAGAAGAGAGCTCTTCACTTTGTAGAAGTTTGGGCATGGTTCATGCCATGAAAAATAGAGAGAAGGGTCCTCTCTCTTGAGGTGTACGCAAAAATCTAAATTTTAAAATTTTGGTTCTAAGGATTTGGAAAGAGAGAATAAATTAGAAGAAAAATTATTTTCTTCTTCATCTTTCTTTTACCTCTTCATCTCCTCCAGAAGTCTATCTTCAACCTCTAAAATGGTTCTAGAGATTTAAAGAAAGAATTCAGATCAGTCAAGAAGAAGGTCTTCGCACGAGCTAGCACTCCTAAGAAGACCGATCAGATCAGAGCTTCTAATAGATTTTTCGTAGAGGTCGAATGCATGTGCAACTGCAAACAACCAACAAGGATCCTCTCCACCATATCTTTCAGCAGTGGAGATTGTCGATCCATGATCAGGTATGAAGTTCTGAACTCAGATGAGAAGTAGATGTGATCTACTACTCATATGCATGCATGCTGATTTTATCTTCAGATTATTTCAGATTTTATATGCAACATAATATGTCATAGATCCTAGAGTAGATTGATTTGATGATTAGATCATATGCATGTTAGATTAATTTAATTAATCTAGTTATCTTTCACTGTAAATTTTTTAAAAAAAATTCGAAATACATGTATGAAATCGCCTATGCATCCCAACAATACTTGTGTGTAGGCATGGGTGCATGAGGGCACCTAGTTAGATGCCAATTCTTTCTAACTTAGGACTCTTTCTTTAATAAGTTATGAATTAATTCAAAGCCTGTTTGAATTAGAATTCTTGGTCTTATGGGTTATGAAAAATCATCTATAAATAGGGAGGACCTCTAATTATCATGGCATAACAATTAGATTGTGTGCTAAGTTGAGAAAGAGAGAGAGAGAAGAGGCATAAGGAAGAGTGGGCATCCCCTTGGTGTGTTCTCCATTTGGCATCCCATCTTCTCCTTGGCATGAAAGACTCTTAGGCATCCCCTCTTGCTGGTGTGAGGCATCACACCAGAGGCTCTTTCTCTTCCCTTGTTGTCTTGTGAAGGTGCTTCAATCCGAAGCTTCATCCTGCTTTTTGCGAAGCTTGGTATGCGCGCGAAGTAGAAAGTTTGTGGATTCAGACCTGTGAGAGGCTTTGGATTCAGAATCTTTGGGATTTGATTTCTATTTCACTATGTATCAGGTAAAAATCTAATCTTTATTAAGTTGTTATAAAAAATTTTTAGATGCACCCGGGCTGTCCGCTTTATTCACCTAAAGAAATAGATTTCTTTTCCTTCAGAACCTTCTTAAAGAAATGGATCTCCTTTTCTATACTTTGTTATTACTTGGCTTCTTTATTGCTTAAAATGCTGAAGTCTTTGAGATCATAGAGGGATTCCCAGCATATAGCCAGAGTGAACTTTGGACTAAAAAGGAATCGAAGTCAGGTTTAGCCTTTTAAGGCTGGTCGTCGAGGCGAAGTTGGGTTCTGGATGAAGTCAAGGTTCGAATTAGCCCTTTGATGTTGGTTACCATCATGGACATGTATTTGGTGCAAAGCCAAGGTCCAAATTAGCCCTTAGGGGTAGGTTGTCATTGTGGTTGAGATAGACTTGACCCCTTGAAACTTGTTGCCAAGGTAGTCCTTGTCCAATGTTTCAAAGATTGGTCTCCTAACAGGAGCCAAAGCCTTTGCATAATCATGTGTTTCATTCACTTGAATCAAAGGTTAGATCTAAGGTAGTTGTCGATTCTTGAGATTGGAAGTCCTAGTAAGAGCCGGGATATCTTTTGGGTTGGTAGTATACCAACTCGATGGAGGTCTAGACCAGAGCTTGAATGTCTCTAGTATCGGTAATTAGTCAAGCACATTTTTTGAGTCCTAGTTGGAGCCAAGATATCTCCAAGGTGTCAATACATAAACTAAGTGGAGGTCCAAGCTAGAGCCTGGGTGTCTCCTATGTCGGTTATTAGCCAAGCATATTTTTGGAGGTCCTAGTCAGAGTCGGGATATCTCTAAGATATTGGTATGCCGACTCAATGGAAGTCCAAGCTGGAGCCTGGGTGTCTCCTATGGTGGTTCTTAGTCGAGCACATTTTTTGAGGTCCTAGTCGAAACTGAGATATCTCTGAGGTGTTGATAGATACGGCTCAGTGGATGTCCAAGCCAGAGCCCAAGTATCTCTTGATGACAGATGCATCTCCAATCTTTCTCCCCTAAAGGTCCTAGCTAAGGATGGGATGTCTCTAGATTGGCTTGATCTAATTTTTTGTACTTGAAAGATTTCTCTAAAAAGAGAATTAAGAATAACAATATGTATTTTATTAATTTTTCAATAATATTGACTCCGAAGCTTACTGACGACATATCCTTAGGTTTTTAGTATTCCAAGTTTAGGGAATGGCCTTGCCGGCGAGCTCTTCTAGCTTATAGTCTTCTGGTCAGATGACCTCTAAGATCAAATATGGATCTTCCCAATTGGACATCTTGCATTGCTTGCTAGGCTTGGACACCTCAGCTTGCCCAAGCACAAGGTCATCATGTTGAAAGATCTTCAGCTTGACTCTGGCATTGTTGTAGCGGGCTACCCACTGTTGATACGAAGCAATTTTGATCTGAGCTCGTTCCTTTGTCTCTTCTAATAGATCAAGATTCACTCATAATTGATCAAAATTTGCTTACTCATTCTAGTTCTTTGCTCAAGTTGACAAAAAGTATATCTTAATCAGGATGACCACCTCAGTGCCAAAGGCAAGGTTGAAAGGCATTTCTCCAATCGAAACATGAGGTATCATTTAATAGGCTTAAAGGATGTTGTAAACCTCCTCTAGCCAAAGTCCTTTGGCTTGGCTTAGCCTCGTCTTCAGACCTTACAAAATAGTTCGATTACTTATCTTGATTTCTCCATTGGATTGTGGGTGTCAGACTGAGATGAGCCTATGGTCGATATGGAGCTCCAAGCAGAACTCTTTAAACTTATTGTTGTCAAATTGCTATTCATTATCGATGATGATAGCACCAGAAAGTCTAAATCGACAAATGCTTGATTTTTAGATGAAGTCCTAGACCTTCTCAGTAATTTGCACCAAGTGCTTGGCTTTGACCCACTTTATAAAGTAGTCAATGGTGATGATAAGAAACTTTCTTTATCCAATTGCCTATGGGAAGAGATCGAGGATGTCGATTCCCCACTAGGCAAATGGCTAGGGTGCAGAGATTGGCATGAGCTTGGTTGAAGGCTAACATTGAATGTTGGCATACCTTCGACACTGGTCGCACCTTCTAACGAGCTCGACAGTGCCTTGCTGCAAGGTGGGCCAGTAGCACCCCTATCGGAGTACTTTGTAGGTTGACAATCTGCCTCTAGGTGATTTTCACAAATCCCTTCATAAACCTTTTGAAGAGCAAAGTTGGCTATAGAGTGCCAAAGGCATTTGAGCAGAGAAAGTGAATATGACCTTTTATATAGCTTTTCTTTGAGGAGGATGTACCAGAGGGTTTGCCGCTGATCCTTCAAGCTTCCACAAGGTTCGGAGGGAGGACACCACTAGTGAGATAACTTATGAGTGGATCCATCTAGCTCAGTTCATGATTGACCTGCATGATCACAAGAGGTTCTTCGATGCCACGTATTTCTAGGTGCTCAAGAAGAACCTTCTAATTAAGCTTGGTGTCACCAAAGTCACTGGAATAGTATATCTACTCAGGCATTTTTGGTCCTTGCTATCTATGGAACTTCGAACATCTTGGAAGCTGAGGATAGCTCCTTGATTCTTTATAGATACTTGATCATTGCTTGCTCTCAAGCCTCATACTCTCCTTAAACATGGCCGATGACTAATTGGAAGTTGATGAAGGCTTTGAGTCACTCCACCCTAGGCTCCTTGATGATGTTGAGGCCTGTGATTAGTGCCTTATACTTGACTGTATTATTAGAGGCATTGAAATCAAAGCACAATGCATATTCAATCACAACCCCATCTAGATTGATGAGAACACTCCCAGCCCTACTGCATTGAGAAATAGAGGCTCCATCGATGCAAAAGATTCATTGGGATCCATTGACCTTCTCTTTAGATGCCTCCTGGGTTATTTCTTCCTAAGTAATGGTGTTCTTAATGATGAAATCCATTAGAACTTGAGCTTTCATAGCAAATTGGGGCCAATATTTGATGTCAAATTTGCTAAGCTCAATCGCCCATTCTCCATTTGCCCTAAGGTGTTAGGCCTCTGTAGGATAGCCATCAATGGCTAGTCAGTTATGACAACCACCAAATGAGCTTAGAAATAAGGTCGGAGTTGCCGTGCCAAGGTGACAAGGGTGATGATAATTTTCTTCGATTTAGAGTATCTGGTCTCATCATCTCACAGTACCTTACTCACATGGCAGATTGGCTTTTGGATATTTTCTTCCTCTCAAATTAGCACTGAACTCACTGCAAAAGGTGAGACAACTAAATATGGGTACAAGACTTCACCTATGTTCGATTTGGATGATAATGGTGGTGACCTAAGGTAGCTCTTGAGGTGCTCGAATGTAACTCAATACTCCTCTGTCTACTCGAAGTTCTTTACATGGCATAGAACTTTGAAGAAAAGGAGGCATCTTTTAGCTGACGTCGAGACAAATCAGTTAAGAGTGGCTATTTTCTCCATGAGGTGTTGCACATCCTTTTTGGAGGTCAGAGGCTTCATTTTGAGAACTGCTCATATCTTTTCTGGATTTGCCTTGATCTCATGCTACATCACCACAACATTAGGAATTTACTTGAGCTGACCCTGAAGGCACTTTTCATGGGATTGAGCTTCATCTGTTGCCACATCAGTTCTCCAAAGACCTTCTATAGATCGGTTATATGCTGATCTGCTTCTGTACTTTTTACCAACATATCATCCATGTACATTTCTATATTGCAGTCGATCTGGTTCTTGAACAACTTGTTAACAAGGTGCTAATACATTGCATCGACATCTTTTAATCAAAATGATATTACTTTGTAATAATACAAACCTTTATCAATGATGAATGTCATCTTTTTCTTATTTTTGGGTGCCATCCAGATTTGGTCATATCTAAAAAAGGCATCCATGAAGCTTATGAGCTTATGTCCATGAGGTGGCATCCATGAGGTGGCATCCATGAGCTCATTAATCAGTATTAGTAGAAAGCTATTATTTGGATAAGCTTTGTTGAGGTCAGTATAGTTACTGCATTTCCATCATTTATTGTTAGCCCCTCTCACTATCACCACATTTGCTAGCCAATCAGGATAATGAGCTTCTTCGATGAAGTCTGCTATCAGGAGTTTGTCCACCTCATTGTCTATCATCCACTATCGATCTAGTGTGAAGCTCCTGTTCTTTTGTCAAACTAGGTGATGTCTAGGTTTAACACTTGTGAACAATGATTTCAGTTGGAATACCTGGCATATCAGATGCCGACCAGATGAAGATGTCGATGTTCACCCACAAAAACTATAGCAAGTGGGCCTGTAGGTCAGCTATTAGCATTGTCTCAATTTGGATTGTCCTGGTTGGGTCCTCTACTCAGAGTGGCATGGACTTCAACTGCTCAATTGGTTCACCTCGGGCCTCTTTGGACTCTTCTTGGTGGTAAAGATTCTCAATTAATAAAGACTCCATGAGCTTCTTTTTTTTTTA
Organism: Elaeis guineensis; assembly: GCF_000442705.2. Taxonomy (NCBI): domain Eukaryota; kingdom Viridiplantae; phylum Streptophyta; class Magnoliopsida; order Arecales; family Arecaceae; genus Elaeis; species Elaeis guineensis. Next base: position 22,408,248 of record NC_025999.2, read on the forward strand.
CCAAAGCTATAAAGCATTGGTGGGCCAATATCTGATCTCCTCAAATCACGCTGACCTTGATCCTTGTTAGAAACCTTGCCAAGAGATGATATGTAGATATTATTGTCTGAAGCATATTGAATCTGGGCTGGCCAATTATGATGTTGTAGGAAGATGGAACCCAGATCACCAAAAAGGTCAACTGCATGGTAGTCCATCGAGATTCTTGCACCACCATGATAGGTGGGATTATTTCTCCCTTATCTAAGATGGAGTCCCCCTGAGAACCTAATGAGTGGGAGTATTTACACTTTTTACCCAGCTAGCCAATAGTTTCATCCTTCCAAAGGCATTATGAAATAAAACATTCGTCGAGCTTTCATTATTAATGAAATTGTTTTTACAACACATTTCGCTATCATCATGGAAACGACGATAACATCATTATGTGGAGTTTAAACCCCTTGAATATCCTCATCAAAAAAAATTACATCACCTATCCATTGCCTCTTTTATTGGTGATGGGTTTTCAGCTCAGCCCTCTGCCCCCCTATCCTCATGGAACCCTGAGGTCACATTAATTATGCCAACTATCGGATGATTGTTGTTATTCTCCTCCTCGGGTTGGCGCTAGGGTGGCTACTCGATTGCCCAATCTTCTTGCTCTCAAACGTACATACTAAGGTACCGACTTCGAATCAAGGCTTCGATCTCATCCTTCAGCTGGTAGTACTCCTTGGTATTATGGCCAATGTTACAGTGGAATTAGCAATACTTATTCCATTTTCACTTCATCAGTGGGGCTTTCATCAACTTTGGTAGATGAAGATATTTCTCTCCCTCGATCTTTATGAGGATCTGGGATCAAGGTGTGGATGAGGGGTATAGGTATCGAACCGACAAGATGGGCTCTTCAGCCTTGGGTTCTTTGGCTAGAGGGAGGATTCAAGCTCACACCAGGGTCCCCAAGGCTCCTCCTGAGGGTGCATTGTGCCTCCATCCTTTCAATTTCTCTCAGCTTGCCAATGGATGGTTTCTGCTTTCTCAGGCTATGCATACTCTTGAGCATGGGCGAAGAGGTTGGCATAGTCTGTCCGAAAGCTCTTGTCGAGGAAGAAAAGAAGGTGGTTGCTTTAAAGCTCCCTCTTCAGAGCCAATATCATAAGCTTCTCATTGAGGTTGCAGACTTCTAGCATGGCTACATTAAAGTGGGCCACATAGTCATGCAGTGATTCTCTCTCTTTTTGCTGGATGGAAAAGAGACTATTAGAGCACATCGGTTGGGGGTGGTTGTTGGAAAATATGTTCTAAAGCCAATCGTTTGATGATTGCACTAATTATAAATGAATATAAATTAATAAATAATAAAAGTTATTTGATTTTTTTCATCATAAAATGATATCTTCTAACGAACTCCTATATTATGATGAAGTCCTTAAGACTACTTTGATCGATAAAAGAGGATTTATCGCATAGTCCATAAACTGATTCACGACCAAATGATTTGCTATTTTTAGGACGATAACGATATCAAGTGTAGATTGTTGTGTGCTATATGCATTGGTTATTCTCATAACTAAATGGTGTGGAGACACTGGTATGGCATGCAAGGGAGATGTAGGAGTACATCTCATTGAATATGACCACGGTGACTTGCAAGCAACTCACTGTACTTTGGTGACGGACTACCTGAGTTTTGAATTTAATGATAGAATATTTTTGGATGCAGTCAAGTACTTGTTAAGTCAGTGCATGAGTCAAGATGAAATTGACCCCTCCGAATTAGTAAGAGCTAATGTATCAATGTATTTCAATTTAGCAAAACCTGAACCTGGATAATCCATGTGATGGATTTGAAAGATTGAAATATAATATGGATGACTTATTTAGAATTTATAGTTAAATCTTAAGTCTTCTCGAGCATTAGGATCAAAGGGATAAATTATACGGTAACTATATGCCAATAGATTCTTGAATGTTGCTTCACCATCATTCGATCTATTCAGATGTCGGATCACTATTGCTAGATGGTTACATCGATTGGTTCTAAAATTTATTTTTGAGCTATCGATTTAGATTTGAACCTATGGGATTATACTCAAAAAAAATTTCTGACTGATCATATGGCTGATCAACGATTGAGAATCATTCAAGGGCTTAATCGTCAATTCAATTGATGATTAATCTTATGCAAAAATTATAATAAATTTATTCACTAAGTGTTAGTAAATTAATGAAAGATTAATTAGTAATTAAATTATTGATTAGCTCAATTTGATTGAGCAAAAAAGATTAAATAAAATCTAATTGAATTAGATTTAATTAGATTTGATCCGATTAAGTTATAAGATGATCTAATCGCTAAGAATTATCTCTAATTTGATCAGAACTTTAGTTCAATCAATTTTTAATTTGATTGAAAAGTTATAAACCTAATTAGATTGAGTTTTATCTATTTTATTTGGGCTAAACCAAATGTAATTTGGTTTGGATTCAAATAAGAAAATAAAGAGTCCATATAGGATTGGGCTCTCCTTCCCTTGCACCTCCCACTTTGCATGCCATATTTCCTCATGCACAGAATTGTTTTATGTGAGATTTTTTTATGTCGAAGAGTTGTTTCCCTTCTCTATCTTACGTCCAGATTTGGGTAAGATCAGATTTTAATTGGTATGTTCAAATAAGATTTGAAATTGGATACCATAAAAGATAATGTTTGACATTATCTACAAGATCTTGCGCCCACTTATTTTATTCTATTATTTTATGTGACAAAATAAGGTTTCTCACTATGGGAAATCAGATTAGGATCTAATTTCATGTGGAAAAATAAGTTTTGGGGCATCCCATATTATTTTTGGGCGTGAAAATTATGAAGGTAAGACAACTATGGAAGAGTCCAACATCTCTAGGACTCTTCATCCCAACATCCTTACATGTTGAAATAAAAAGGAGTTTTATTTCATTCTTATGCATGTAAGATACCAAAAGAGGAGTATTCACATGAAGGTGCTTGGGGCATAGTTCTTGGCATGAGAAAAAGAGAGGAGAGTCCTCTCTCTTTGGGTGTGCGCAAAACCTAGAATTCTAAGGTTTAGTCCTAGGGTTTTGGAAAGAAAAAAAAATAAAAGAAAAAATAGTTTTTTCTTTATTTTTCTTTCAGATCCTCATCTCCTCCAAAAGTCTATCTTCAATCTCTAAAAAAGTTTCAGAGTTTTAAAAAAAAGATCTAGATCAGCCAAGAAGATGGCCTTCATGTGAGATAGCACTCTCGAGAAGATCGATCAGATCAGAGCTTCGAGTGGACCTTTCGTAGAGGTCGGACGTATGTGCTACTGCAAGCAACCAGTAAGGATCATCTTCACCATATCTTTCAGCATCGATGATCATCGATCCGCACTCAGGTATCGAGTTCTGAACTCAGATAAGTGTAGATCTGATCTACTGCTTACATCCATACATGTAGATTTTATCATATGATTATTTCAGATTTAATATGCAACATATCATATCATAGATCCTAGAGTAGGTTGATTTGATGATTAGATCATATGCATATTAGATTAATATGATTGATCTAATTATCTTTCACTATAATTTATTCAAAAAAATTTTAAAATACATACATAAAATCACCTATGTTCTCCAACAGTGGTATCAGAATCAGGTTCGTTATGACATGTTATACGTGCAATTAAATCTAAATTTTAATTTTATTTAGATCTAATATGTGATATTTTGATCTAAATTTAATTAATAGTTAGTCGCACAAACTAATATAAGATTGTCCTGCTGTAGGATTTATCCCTTACAGTGAAAAGGTTGTCCTAGTTTGTGCTGATCATTGATAAAATTTGATTTTATATGTTGCATGTAATATTTATGATCTAATTTATATATGATCTAAGATTATGATTAGATCTGATATAATTAGATTAGATCTAAATTCAAGCATATATGATATGTGATTAGATTAGATAGTCTGATTGGCAAGTACTTAGATTGGGTTGATCACCAGGCCATCCGGTCATAGGAGCAAGAAGGATTTAAAGATCCTCTCTTTCCATTCGATGGGGTACTCTTATGATGTATGGGGATGCCATGTGATTAAATCTCATAAAGAAGAACATAAAAGAAAGAACTTATTTTTCTGCAAAATCCTAAATCTTGAAATCCTAAGTTTGTTTTACGTGATACAAAGTTGTATGAAAAATAAAATATCTAATCTATATGATTAAAATTATTTTAATTATAAAAAAATAAAATCTCAAATCATAAAAATTTTTTTATATGATCTAAAAGGATGTTTATGATTGATTTTATTTTAGAATTATGTAAGATTTTCAGATTCAAAATTTTTTGAATCGTGCTAGCATAATTACTAAGCTGATCTAGTTTTGAACTGAGTTAACTCAGTCTCTTTATGCAGCCAGCTCAATGTTAATTGAGTCGATCTAATTTCAGAATAAAAAATTTTTGCATAAAATTTATTATAAATTATTTATAAAATAAAAAATTAAAATTATTTTAAATCTAAATCTAAACTCATGTTGATGTTGAACTTAATTAAGAATTAAGTGTAGAATCGATTAGATCTAGAATTGTGATTTAAGATCTAATGATATTGCATAAAATATAGGAGCATGGGTTAGCTCAAATCAAATCCTTTTAATTGGGTTAGACTTAAGGTTAAAATCAAAGAATTAATTGATCATGTAGAGAAATTGATTAAGTCTAACCAAATATTGAATTAGATTAATCAAGATTTTCTAATATAATAGTTGTAGATGGTCAAGTTCATATCTTTGATTAGACCAAATGGACCTTGATTATATCTCAGTGATTAAATTCGAATCATTAGGTTGGTCAAATTGAAACTAATTAATCAATTGATGTCTAAGGTAAGTTTGGCATTTCGATCGGTGGTTTTTTAATTGAGAGTGGCTTACCTGATCATTTCGATGGTGTCTAAAGCAAGCTTAGTAGATCCTCCCATCGATCTCACTTACCTGACCAATTTGGTGAATTAAATTTTGATTAAATCGTTAAGTGATTCGAATTAACCTAAGCCATTAAGGTTGATCAGTGTGACTAATCTAGGTGCCATTTCAACCAGCATGATCCTAATCTGATTCAATGACTTAGTGAAGTCAGTGGGAGGATTGTGGTTTACTGGTTGATGCCTTCTCATATTTTTTCTAAATTGATTAAATTTTTTAAATTATTAGATTCCTAAAATGAGCTGGTTATGGTGATAACTAGACATAGCCTCTCAATAAGATGAATGATAATGCAGTCATTATTTCTGATTGACATTGCAGGCGCCATCCATCTAATGTTCTCTCTGAATGATGGAATTATCATTTATTATATGATGACTCTATTATACTATCTGATGAATAGTTGGGATGACGGAGCCATCTTCGGATCTGATCATTCATTAGTTAGAATCACTGAGTAGGTTCATATTAATGGTTTGACCTAATCGAAACTTTCAATGGAGGCCCATCGCCTACTGAAATAAAATTTAGGACTAAATTAATTATTAAAAATTATTTAAAAAAATAATTGATTGAGAACTTACCCATAGGTGTATATGGGTTGACCGAGCCATCTTCGGGCCTGTATGCAGTCTGTGTGGATTCTAGTACCCACTAAGAAATTAAATTAATTCTTCAATTTGGAAGTAGAGGCTACCAATTCGTATAAAATAATAGGAGAACTTTTAGATTAAAGTATAAGTCTTTAGGCTTAATCAATTCATAAACATAGAGGTCTTGTGTTTTCTTTTCGGTTATGACTAGATGTACGTTGCTCCTTCACTATTTGACAGTGATTGACTTATAGGACCCGACTTCGATAATTGATATCGAAAGTTGCAAATAGTTCTAGAGAATGAATGGATCTTAAATATGATTATGAATCCAGCACTTGAGGTTCTCACATCCAACACATATGATGTGATCAAAGGTACTTATCAGAAGTGGCCAAATGATCATATCATCATGTGGTGTTATTAAGACCATCGAAGAACATAAATTTAGTTGTAAATTCAATGATACTCAGTGGGAAGAAATCTTTCAAATATTGAAGGAGTTTTTTTGCACCTCTGAAGATGTGTCTTTAGTAGGGCAATGATCCTTTGAGAAAGAAAAAGAAAAGAAGGTGTAAGAGAGTCATACTTGGGTTGAGGAGCCCAAACTGACAAAAGAGTCTAAGGTTAACCTAGTATGGTAGAGTCCCTTGATTCGAACAGGCTAAGTAAGAGAAATCCATAAAAGATTGTTGGACTAAGTACTTATATGATAACACCTTATGATTTCTCTATCTATGATACTACTGCCTCGGTATTGGATATTGAAAGTTCATGCAAATTGTTGCAACGACTTTAGATTAGTAGAAAGATTGGAAACAGCAAAAGATTCCTGAATGTTGGAGCTGAAAGTCTATTTTAGTTCTGATTTTATAAATTCTCAAGCAAGTTTTTAATTCTAACAATATCATTTTAGTGATTGTCACTATTATCTAATAATTTTTGTGATATCATTATGAATGATGTCAAAATCATATGAACAACTGAGAAATAATTTTTATACAGCTTGTTAGTATATTGTACACACCAAACAAATCCTTTAGAGTAGATAATGTCACAGATATCTATCTTTGGTATTGTAGGCTCGATCATATAAACAAGAATAGGATCAACAGGAGTTAATTTTCGAAGTCAATGATTGTGAATCATTGTCAACCTATCAATCCTATCTCCTTAATAAGATGATCAAGTTATCTTTTGCTGGAAAAGGTGAACAAGTTAATAATGTTCTGAGTCTAATACATACTGATGTATTAGATTTATGAACATATTTATCATAAATTTGGATTATTTAAAATGTTCAAATAATTTCTTAATAAGATAGAGAAACAAATTGGAAGAGTATTGAAACTCTTTGATCAAACCAAGAGGAGTATACCTTTCTAGTGAGTTTTTGACATATCTAGAAGAGAATAAAGATTCTCTCTTATTGGAATTAACTTTGTTAGAGATAGTTTGATCTATGATAAAATTTATAAATCTGTCAGTCTCCTTTTAAGGTTATGCTCTTAAGACTGCTTGTTATATTCGCGACTAGATTCTAAATTAATCAATCACAAAGACTCCATATGAGATATGGACTAGGCGTAAGCCGATAATTTCTTACCTTAGGATTTGGGAGTGTTTATTTTATGTCAAGTATTTGCAGATTGATTAGCTTAGATCTTGATCCTATATATATTATTTTGTAGGATAATCTCAAAAAATTTAGGAGATATAACTTCTATCTTGTTAAAGAACAAGAGTTGTTCAGCATTTCTTTTAGAAAAAGAGTACCTTGGTGAAGGAACTAATGCTTTTAATGTGAAACTTATGAAGTTCGATAGGTAAAAGAACCGACACAATCTAGTGAATCAATAGAATTAGATTTGATTAGATCAAATCTGAAATCTATCATAGAGGCACCATTAAGGAGATCCGATGTGGTACCACATCCGTCAGATAGATACTTCGATTTTAGTTCCAAAATGTGATCCTGTTGAACTCAAAGAGAACAACAAAAATTTGATCACCTACATGGATGCCATACATAGGTTCGACTCTGATTAATGGTTTGGAGCCATAAAGTCTGAAATGAAGTCCATAAAGATCAACGGTGTATGGATACTCGTTGATCCACTCAAAGGAATAAAACCCATAGAGTGTAAGTAGATCTTCAATGAGATCAGAGAGCATAGATGAGAAGGTGGAGACCTACAAAGCTCATCTGGTTGCCTAAAAATATCATCAATATTATAGTATTAACCATAATGAGATATTTTCTCCTATGGCAATGCTAAATATTTTGGAATTGGAATATGTATTTTGATAAGTGATCAAAATGCATAACTTCATTGAGAACGAAGAAGAACCCTGCAAATATAAATGGGTTGATAGTTCTGTGAGTGTATTTCTTGTTGTGTATATGAATAATTTCTTTTTAATCGAGAATGATATTTCTTACATTATAGAGAATAAAGGTTTCGCTGTTATCATTGCTCTCCATAAAAGACTTGGGAAAAGCATCCATCATCCCAGGGATGAAGATCTATAGAGATAAATCTAAGAAGCTGCTTAGGTTATCCTAGTCTACGTATATAAAGTGTTTATGAGTAGAATTTATTCTATCATGTACATCATGTACGAGATCGGATATGGTATACTCACTAGGGGTAGTGAGTGGATTCCTGCAAGATCTGGGTAAGAATCGCTGGAAGATTATCCTTTAGTATTTGAGAAATACTAAGAATCGATAACTCGATTATGGAGAGTCTAACTTAAAACATGTAGAGTATAACTCCAGTTTTTAGTGAAACATAATAATAGCAAGAACGTATTGAAATACATCCTTATCCTAAATAATGGAGCAATCTGCTGGAAAAGTTCCAAGCAAAAAAATATAGCCAATTCAATTTGTGAGGTAGAATGCATTGCAGCATTCGATGCTTGTAAGGAAGCTATGTGATTGTACAGATTTACTAGCAAACTAGGAGTGGCACCCTCCGATGATAGTTTTGTTGTATTGTACAGCACCAGAGCTATAGCTCATACTAAGGATCCGAAGTCCCATTAGCTTATCAAGCAATTTGCATTGCTACCACCTTATTCGAAAAATCTATTGAGGTGACGTCAAACTTTAAAAAATCGATGGAAAGGAGAACCTGATCAATCCATTTACTAAAACATTGATATGTAGGAGTTCTGAGATGATAAATCAAAGATGGATATATAATACTATACTGATTGGCTTTAATCCAAATGAGAGTTGTTCGAACATATGTCCTAAAGCCAATCGTTTGACGATTGTGCTAATTATAAATGAATATAAATTGATAAATAATAAAAATTATTTGATCTTTTTCATCACAAGATGACATCTTCTAATGAAATCCTATATTATGATGAAGTCTTTAGGACTAGTTTGATTAATAAAAGAGGATTTATCGCATAGTCCTTAAACTGATTCACGATCAAACGATATGCTATTTTTAGGATGATAGCGATATCAAGTGTAGGTCGTTGTGTGCTATATGTGTTGGTTGTCCTTATAACCAAATGGTGTGAAGATACTGATATGGCATACAAGTGAGATGTAGAAGTACATCTCATTGAATATGACTAACTGTGGAGCACTTTGCTGTCAAGAGTAGCTCGTGAAAGGTATGGGTATAAGGGTCCCTCTGACTTGAGATCATCACGGTGACTTGCAAGCAACTCACTATACTTTTATGTTGGACTAACTGAGTTTTAAATTCAATGATGAAAGATTTCTGAGTACAGTCAAGTACTTGTCAAGTCGATGTATGAGTCAAGATGGAATTGATCCCTCCGAATTAGTAGGAGCTAATGTATCAATGTATTTGAATTTAGCAAAACCAAAGCCCGGATAATCCATGTGAAAGATTTAAAAGATTGAAATACAATATGGATAACTTATCCAGGACTGACAGTTAAATCCTAAGTCTCCTGAGCATTAGGGTCAAAGGAATGAATTATACGATAACCATATGTCAATAGGTTCTTGAATATTGCTTTACCATCATTCGATCTATCTAGACATCAGATCACCATTGCTAGATGGTTATATCGATTGGTTTAGAAATCTATTTTTGAGCTATCCATTTAGGTTCGAATCTATAGAGTCGCACTCAAAAGAAGTTTCTGACTGATCATGTCGCTGATCAACAATTGAGAATCATTCAAGGGCTTAATTATTAATTCGATTGATGATTAACCTTATACAAAAATTATAATAAATTTATTCATCAAGTGTTAGTAAATTAATAGAAGATTAATTAATAATTAGATTGCTGATTAGCTTAATTTAATTGAGCAAAAAAGATTAAATAAAATTTAATTGAATTAGATTCAATTAGATTTGACCCGATTAGATTATAAGATGACCTAATTGCTAAGGGAGAATTGTCCCTGATTTGATCAGGACTTTGGTTCAATCAATTTCTAATTTGATTAAGATTTGATTGAAAAGTTATGAACCTAATTAGATTGAGTTTCATCTATTTTATTTAGGCTAAACCAAATATGATTTGATTTGGATTCAAATAAGGAAATAAAGAGTCCATCTAGGATTGGAATTTCTTTCCCTTGCACCTCCCACTTTGCACACCATATTTTCTCATGCAAAAAATTATTTTACATGTGATTTTTTTATGTGAAAGAGTTCTTTCCCTTCTCTATCTCACATCCAAATTTGGATAAGATCAGGTTTTAATTGGTGTGTTCAAATAAGATTTGAAATTGGATACCATAAAAGATAATGTTTGATATTATCTACAAGACCTTGCACCCACTTATTTTATTCCATTATTTTGTGTGACAAAATAAGGTTTCTCACCATGAGAAATCAGATTAGGATCTGATTTCACATGGAACAATAAGTTTTGGGGCATCCCATATTTTTTTTGGGCGTGAAAATTATGAAGGTACGATAACTGTGGAAGAGTCCAACATCTCTAAGACTCTTCATCCCAACCTCCTTACATGTTGAAATAAAAAGGAGTTTTATTTCATTCCTATGCGTGTAAGATACCAGAAGAAGTGTTCTTCACGTGAAGATGCTTAATGAAAGAAATTTATGGTAGTGCAGTACATGCAATTAAAAAATTTTATACAGTAAAAATAATAGATTAAATAATTTAATCTTAATCATATATATAAGATCTAATCTTAGACTATCACATTAAAATTTTTAATATGAAAAATATATACTTTAGATCTGAAAATAAAAATCACATCGATCTCATCGATGCTGAAATTCTAGATCTAACTATTAGATCTACCATAGGAATCAAAATAAGTTAGAGATCATTACCAAACAAATTTTGACCTTGATCTCCTCTGATCCAACAATTGGAGAGGCTATTCCTCAAGTTGCTCACAGCCACATGAAATCATCTAGCCTCTACAGAAAAATCCACGTCAAGACTAGTGTAGATCAGGGGCTCGGAGATGCTAGTCTGCGAACAACTTTGACAACTGATCTCTTCCTTCTTCTACAAGTATCTTGGATACTCCAAAGTGATAGGAGATCTAGAGAAATAAGAGAGGAGGAGAAAAAGAAGCTCTAGAAATAAAAAAATCTACAAGAAAATTGATCATGAGACGTCTAAGAGAGGGGTCTCCTTTTTATAGACTAGGAATTAAACTTTTCAAGAAAGGATGCCATGAATCAACACCAAAACCCCTTTTTGGCATCCCTAAAAATTCCAAAAAAATTATTAGGATATGAATAAGAAATCTAAAGTCTCACACATTAAAGAATTTCTCAGGAAAAATAAGAAAATAAATAATATAACTCTAATAATATATCATATATGAAAAATCTCTTTCCTAGTCTGCATGTTATCTCTAATTCGGATCGCATTCGAATTAGGCAAGAGATAATATTATGAATCATCAGCTATAGCTGACCACCCTTATTAGATTCTCTCTCATAACACCAAAAATCACATCCAAATCCAATTAGGCATGGAGAAATTGACATGGATCCAGATGTGGCGCAAAAGATAAAGATAGAGTCCTAGTCTGACTTGGACTCTTCATTTCTAATTCAATTCTAATCCAAATCAAATTTGGATTGAAACTATTGATAGAAATGAACCTAATCCAATTAAAAATTTAAATATCTCATCAAATTCTTAATCCAATTAAGAATTAGCCGAGTCCAAACTCTGATCAAATCAGGATCAAATTTTTTTTGTAATCGGATTTGATCATATCAATCCCAATCTGAGTGGAACTGAATCTAATTCAATTAGACTTATTCCAAAACTCTTTACTCAATCAATTTGAGTCAATTAGTAATCTAATTATAAATTAATTTTCCATAAATGGTAGAGTCTCAGTCCCAATAGGACTCTCCTATAGAGTCCTAGTCCAAGTAGGACTCTTCACCAGAGTCACAATCCAATTGGAATCTTTAGCCATCATATTTGATCAAATCTTCTAATACGTGTGATCTCATAGGTTCGAATCTAAGTCGATAGCATAGGAATAACTTTTTATACCAATCGATGTAACCATCCAGCAATGATGACCCAATGATCGAATGCATCGAAGTGTGGCAAAGCAACCTTCTAGAACCTACTGGCGTATGGTTATCGTATAATTCATCCCTTTGATCCAAATGCTCAAGGTGACTTAGGGTTTAACTATCAACCCTAATTAAGTCGACCACATTATATTTCAACCTTTCAAATCCATCTCATAGATTATCCTGACCAAGGTTTTGCTAAATTGAAATATACTAATGCATATCTCTTACCAATTCAGAGGAGTCAATTCTATCTTGACTCACACACCAACTTGATAAGTACTTGACTGCACCTAGTTGTTAGACGTGTGCCCTAGATGCCAGATTGGCTGACATAATTCTATACAAATCTAAGAGCAAATTTATAATTTTGACTATAAATCAATAAATGGATTGTTTTTCTATCACATTGTCTACATTGTGTCTGTGATATATCCTTTGAGTTAGTAGGAATGTCAATTCATATTTCCAAGAGTTAAAAATTTAAAGCATGAATTTACATAACTAACTCATAAACAGCTCCTGACCATAGGATCATCACGAGGATGGTGATCGATCTGGAAGGTTAGTGTACGATCGCTTCCTTAGGGTAGATGTGTCTTGAGTCTAAAGTGTAGAGACACCGAAGCGAGAGTACAGATATTCGTTGAGAATGAGAGTACTGAGCGTGACCATCTCGAGCAGTCATAAGGAAGTCTACCTTCTCGTCAATGACTAGCTTGATGCTGCAGTTGTGTCTAGTTCTTTGATCTGAGGTGCATCGACAGTTCACCTTGAGTATGTTATAGTTTGACTACACCATAACTCAATCTCCTAGCCATTCAAAATTCTGAGGTGTATGTTGGCTGTAGCATATTCATTGTAGGAACTAGGTCGCACCAAGATGGGATCTACCAACCTCGGTAGATGAGAGGAGTAGTCCTATGATGATCGAAAGATCGAGTCCTTAAGCCCATGGCCATGACAAAGTGAAATAATGGAAAAGAGTTTTCCATTGGGATTTTACATCAGACTCAGATCGATCGATTAACTCATATGACTGATGTTGGGTTTGACGAATTCACCTTAACCCTAATTCAGTCGGGACTTATGATAGAGAAACTCAATCACACAGGTAGCTGCATCGAGAGGTTCATCTTCAGTTCTGATGGGTAGCCACCATATACTGCTAGATATCACTAGTGGATTTTGGGAGCAATTAGAATGATCTTGATAATCGATCATTCTAATTGTCTGAATCAGAAGAGTTCTGGTCCATCGAAAGGAGTTTCGATGATGTCGATGATGAGATCATGACATGTCTCATTACCATATAGAATTGAACCTAATTGGGTCACACTAACAAGGGTTAGAATCTGAATGTCATCAATTGGGCTAGTCCAATTGATTTAGATTAGATCCAATTAGGTTCAAGGAAATCGTGCTAGCACACGATTGAGCCTAACTTTTTCCTCGTGCAATCTTTTTCATCTCGACTGAGCCAAATATGATTTGACTCACCCAGAGAACCTTGAGAAGATTTCTCTCAGTCTGACTGGAGTCAGTCCAGCTCAAAAAAAGCTTGTCTTAATTCATGAGATGAATTTAAGACAACACCTGCTAATTCCTGACACCTGCCATTTTCATTTTAGGACATCTGTCAAATGTTGACATATGGGTCTTAAACTGAAGGCCACTTGGTAAGAGATTATTGGAGGTTTTTTGTGGAGTGTCCACTTGCCAAAAATAAGCACCAAAGTTGGCACCACAATTGGATAAGGCTTGCGCCCCAAGTGGATAAAGATCAAGAGGAGTCTTGATCAACATAAACTCGTGGGCGCCATCTCCCTTGTGCTTATCCAATGTTGGTGCCAACATAGGAGAGAGGGTGGGGATTTTTATCTGATGTGATCAGATGATATCAGTCTACCAATCAAAATTTTTTTGGATTAAATAAAATTTTTTGATTGGTCGAATGATGTGGCACCGCGCAGCGCAGCAGGGTCTATATAAACCCTGTCTGCGCCTAGGTTTAAAGATTCTGCCCTCTACCCAGCAAAAGCCAGCCACCCCTCCTCTTATCCATGTCCTCCCTGGTGCTCCCTCTCCCCTCTTCATGCCCAAGAGGTTGGGCATCCATCTGGTGCTAGATCAAGGTGTGGTGATACCTTGAACAGGAAGGTTGTAGGAGTTTTTCGACAAGCTGCTACTCCAACTTTAGGAAGACTTTTGAAGATCTTCCTAATCAGATTTAATTCTAATTTTTTGAGTAGATATTTGCAAGGATAATTTAATCTAGATCCTATCTAAGTGGATACTGGTAGAGGCCAGGTGATTGCGTGGCTAAATCAGAACCTCAGGCTTGTTACGATCATCTATAGGGTAATCAGATTACCCTTGAGGTATTTCATGTTTCCTCATGCTTTTAGATTTATTTTTGAATTAATATTAGATAATAAAATTATATCTAAAGATTTAGATCTAAAATAAATATAGAATAATTTTTTTTTTTTAAATTATTCTGCCCCAGATTTGATAAAATCTGGAAGATCCTACAAGGAAAAAGGCGGTTTTTCCTTCAACTGATATCAGAGCCAGGTTGATGGCTCAATTTTAGATCTAATTTAGATCTAATTTTAATTTTAATTTATCTGATATTAAAAAATTTTAGATATCATATCAGATATGATAGGATCTAAAATTAAAATATTTAAAATTAAATCTGAGAAGATCTAACATGCATGAGATGCATGACTAGACTAGGAATAGTTTGATCTATGAATAGTCTTGTAAGTTTATGTTTAATGAGATTAAAATATAATTTAGATCTAATTTATTCTCTAATTTTGATGATATAAATATTATATATTCAGATAAAAAATAAAAAATAAAAATTTGGATGATACATAAGATTGATCTGTTGCATGCCTAGATTAGTTATATAATTGTTCTAGTAACTGTCTAGAATAAATTTTATATTGAATAGTTCAATTTAAATTTTATATTTTAGATATTACACGTGATATATTAAATCTGAAAGCATGTTAATTAGATCAATTTTTGATACATGAGATGTATGAAAAGCATGTAATAGTTAGATCTTAAATTGTATATGTGATATGTAAATTTAGATCTAACTAGTTTTGTAGTTAAATATATATTTCTGATTAAGGTGTTCCTCATGGCTGTCCGATCATAAGAACAAAGTAGGGTTTAAAGGCCCTCTTCTCTCATTCAATGGGATGTTCTTATGACGTATAGGGGTGCTGCACGTTCATCCTTAATCAGAAATCAAAACTTACTTTTCTGTAAAACCCTAGATCCTGAAAACCTAGAATTTATTTTACATATTTTGTTTATGAACCCAAGACTTAATTAATGAATTAAGCTTATGAAATTAAATTAGGTCTAAAATTGAGAATTTCAGATCTAAGTCATTTTCATAAAATTGGGTTCGGACTTGGGTAGCTCAATTAGGTCTAGCTGTTGATCAAACCGAATCAACAGTTGATTAGGTGGGATCATGAAAGCTAATAATATACTAGCCTAATAGGATTATATCTGGATCAAGGTCGAATCACATTTAGATGTGACTCGATCAAGTTAAGACCTAATTTGGCTCAGTGGTTAGAGCCTGGATTGTAGGCTAACCTAATTAGTTCTGGTTCGACAATTTGGTGTCTAAGATAAGTTGGGTAGATGCGACTGACTGATTTTTAATTAGGAGCTACTTAACTCGAATGCATTCTTATCAAGTTAATGGCATATCCCTCCCACCGGTCTGACTTACCTAGCCATATGTGTCGACTCAGTTCTGATTTGAGGTGGCTAACAATTCGAGCTAACCCATGCCACTAGGTTAGTCATAATTATAATGACTATGTCAAGTCAAGTTTAATGAGACCTAAATCAAATCTTTCTAAAAAAAATTAAGTCTAAGTTCTTCCACCATTGTGGATGTGTGGGCCCTTCCCGGGGTTGATTATTCTCAGTTGGATACAGTGGCTCAATTGCACCGGGAAGATGCAACCATGTCCATTAGGCATTGGATGCTACAAATTAGAGGATGGGTTGGGCTCAATATTCTGGATATGGTGAGGGACCCAATCAGAAATCTAGTTCATGCAAATGGTGGGTTTGACTTAACTAAAGATTGGAGTAATATTCTGGGCACGGTGAGCTTCATGAATTAGAGATCAAATTTTAGGGTGCACCATGATTAGAGAATCATTGGATAAGAGTTGTCCACTCATCGGTTGACCCATCACCAATAACTGTTAGGTGATGTGATTAGCCAGACGGTGAGACCACACCACCCACTAGAAATCACTGATCACGAAAATTTTTACATCTCTACCAAGAGAGTGTAGGGATCTGAGAAAATAGTGAGAGCCTAATTTGTTTAAAAATAAAACCTCAAAACAAATTTGTTAAGGCTAATTACAAAATCTAACTAGAAACTATTGACTCTCTACAGGAAACATATCTGCATCCAATCCCCTGACCAAAATACTAGACACCCATAGATTGACTGGACCCAATTTCAAGGACTAGTTAAGGAACTACAGAATTATTCTGGATTCTGAAAAATTGACCCATGTCTTGGACCAGGACCCACCTGCCATGCCAGCACGTCCTACTACTGAACAGAGAGCGTCTTTGAAAAGGTGGACGGATGATGATAACAAAGCAAGGTACTACATGTTGGGTGCAATGTCTGATGACTTGCAGTGCCACAATGAGAATATTTTGACTACCCACCAAATGTTGGCTCACCTACAAGAGTTGTTTGGTGAACAAAGTCACACAGCCAAGTATCAAGTCTGTCAAAGACTTTTTAAGGCTAAAATGTGTGATGGACAGTCAGTCTAAGATCATTGTTTGACAATGATCAAGGATCTTGAGGATCTTGAGAAGCTCGGTATCATCTTAGATAAGGATTTTCAGATTGATGTCATCCTTCAGTCCTTGTCCGATGCATATGGTCAGTTCATCATGAACTTCCATATGCATAAGATGCAGTGTACCTTGGCTGAGTTAATGAACATGTTGGTTACGACTGAGCTTTCTTTGAAGAGTTCAAAAGGCTCAATCCTTACTGTGAAGTGGACTTCTTCCAAGAGAAAGTCTTTTGGAAAGAAGAAAAAGTCTGCGAAGAAGCAAAAGATGGATGGAAAGAAGAAGAAGACATAACCGAAGAAGAAGGCTGCTGAAAAAAAATATTTCCACTGTAATTCAGACGGTCATTGGAAATAAAATTGTCCTCAGTACCTGGCCACCCTGAAGAACAAGAAGAATGGTCCTTCTGGAGGTTGTTAGATGTGTGCCCTAGATGCCAGATTGGCTGACACATTCCTGTACAAATCTAAGGATAAATTTATAATTTTGATTATAAATCAATAAATAGATTATTTTTCTATCACATTATGTACATTGTGTCTGTGATACATCCTTTGAGTTAGTAGGAATGTCAATTCATATTTTCAAGAGTTGAAAATTTAAGGCATGAATTTACATAACAAACTCATAAACAGCTCCTAACCATAGGATCATCACAAGGATGGTGATCGATCTGGAAGGTTGGTGTACGATCACTTTCTTAGGATAGATGTGTCTTGAGTCTACGATGTGGAGACACTGGAGCAAGAGTACAGATATTCATTGAGAACAAGAGTATTGAGCGTGACCATATCGAGCAGTCATAAGGAAGTCTACCTTCTCGTCGATGACTAGCTCGATGCTGTAGTTGTGTGTCTAGTTTTTTGACCTGAGATGCATCGATAGTTTAACTTGAGTGTGTTATAGTTTTACTACACCATAACTCGATCTCCTAGCCATTCAGAACCCTGAGGTGTATGTTGGCTGTAGCATATTCATTGTAGGAACTAGGTTACACCAAGATGGGATATATCAACCTCGGTAAATAAGAGGAGTAGTTCTATGATGATCGAAAGATCGAGTCCTTAAGTCCATGGCCATGGTAGAGTGAAATAATGGAAAAAGAGTTTTCCATTGGGGTTTCACATCAGACTCGAATTGATCGATTGATTCATATGACTGATGTTGGGTTTGACGAGTTCACCTTAACCCTAATTCAGTTGGGACTCATGATAGAGGAACTCAATCACACAGGTAGCTGCACCGAGATGTTCATCTTCAGTTCTGAGGGGTTGCCACCACATACTGCTAGGTATCACTGATGGATTTTGAGAGCAATTAGAATGATATTGATGATCGATCATTCTAATTGTCTGAATCAGAAGAGTTCTGGTCCATCGAAAGGAGTTTCGATGATGTCGATGATGAGATCATGACATGTATCATTACCATACAGAATTGAACCTAACTGGATCACACAAATAAGGGTTAGGGTCTGGATGTCATCAATTGGGCTAACTCAATTGATTTGGATAAGATCCAATTAGGTTCAAGGAAATCGTGCTAGCACACGATTGAGCCTAACTTTCTCCTCGTGTAATCTTTTCTATCTCTACTGAGCCAAATGTGATTTGACTCATCCAGAGAACCTTGAAAAGATTTCTCTCAGTCTAAATAAAGCTTGTCCAGCTCAAAAAAGTCTTGTCTTAATTCATGAGATGAATTTAGGACAACACCTGCTAATTCCTGTCACCTGCCATTTTTATTTTAGGACATCTGTCAAATGTTGACATATGGGTCTTAAACTGAAGAGAGCTCATTGGAAAATTTTTGTGGAGTGTCCACATTCCAAATCCACATTGAATTGGGCACCATAATCAGATTATGGTGTGAGCCCAACTGGATTAAAGTGGGCGCCCCAAATGGATAAGGATGGAAGGTGTCTTGATCAACATGGACTCTTGGACGCCATCTCCCTTGTGCTTATCCATTGTTGGTGCTAACTTTTGGAGATAAGGTCGGGTTCTTATCTGATGTGATCAAATGATATCACTCCACCAATCAGAATTTTTCTAGATTAAATAGAATTTTTTGATTGGTCGAATGATGTGGCATTGCGTAGCATATAGGGTCTATAAAATCCCTATCTGCGCCTAGGGTTTGGAAGTTTCTACTCAATACACAGCCAAAACGAGAATTCTTTCCTCTTCTCTACATCCTTCCTTCTCTCCTCTCTCCTCTCTTCACGTCCAAAGAGTTGGACATCCATCTGGCAAAGATCCAAAGCATGGTGATGCCTGGATCAAGAAGGCTGCAGGACATCTTCGACAGACTGCTACTCCAACTTCAGAAGGAGTTCTGAAGCACTTCCAATTCAGATAGAGATCTAATTTTTGGAGTGTAGATTCATGAGGAGAAGATGTTTTAGGTCCTACCTAAGTGGATACTGGTAGAGGCCAGACGCTTGCGTGGCTACATCAGAACCTCGGGCTGTGCTGAGATCATCTACAGGGTAATCAGATTACCCTTGAGGTATTACTTATTTTCTCATCCCTTTTAGATTTATTTTAGACTTAATATCAGATATGAAGATTAGATCTAAAGATTTAAATCTGAAATAAATATAGAATAATTTTTTTTAAAATTATTTTACTCCAGATTTGATGAAATCTGGAAGATCCTACAAAGGAAAAAGGCAATTTTTCCTTCAACTGGTATCAGAGCCAGGTTTATGGCTCAGTTTCAGATCTAATTTAGATCTGATTTTAATTTTATTTATCTGATATTTAAAAAATTTTAGATATTACATCAGATATGATAAGATCTAAAATTAAAATATTTAAAATTAAATCTAAGAAGATCTAACATGCATGAGATGCATGACTAGACTAGGATTAGTTGAATCCATGAACAATCTTAAGTTTTATATTTTAATGAGATTAAAATATGAATTAAATTTAATTTATTCTATATTTTTTTTATGTTATAATTGTTATAATCAAATCAAAAAATAAAAACTAAAATTTTAATTATTTCATAAAATTGATCTGTTGCATGCCTAGACTAGTTGTAGAATTATTCTAGTAACTTGTCTAGAATAGATTTAATTTTGAATAGTTTAATTTAAATCTTATTTTTTAGATATTACATGTGATATATCAGATCTGAAAGTATGTTAATTAGATTGATTTTTGATACATGAGATGTATGCAAAGCATATATTAGTTAGATATTAAACTGTATATGTGATATGTTAATTTAGATCGAACTAGTTTTGTAGTTAAATTTATGTTTCTGGTTAAAGTGTTCCTCATGGCCATCCAGTCATAAGAATGAAGTAGGGTTTAAAGGCCCTCTCCTCCCATTCAATGGGGTGTTCATATGACGTATAGGGGTGCCGCATGTTCATCCTTAATCAGAAATCAAAACTTACTTTTCTGCAAAACCCTAGATCCTGAAACCCTAGGATTTATTTTACATGCTTTGTTTATGAACCTAAACTTAATTAATGAATTAAGCTTATAAAATTAAGTTAGGTCTAAAATTAAGAATTTCAGATCTAAGTCATTTTCATAAAATTAGGTTCGGACTTGGGTAGCTCAATTAGGTCTAGCGGTTGATCAAACTGAATCAAGAGTTGGTTAGGTGGGATCATGAAAGCTAATAATTGACTAGCCTAATTGGATTAAGTCTGGGTCAAGGTCGAATCACATTTAGATGTGACTCGATCAAGTTAAGACCTAATTTGGCTCAATGGTTAGAGCCTGGATTGTAGGCTAATCCAATTAGTTCTGGTTCGATAATTTGGTGTCTAAGGTAAGTTGGGCAGATGCGATCGACTGATTTTTAATTGGGAGCTACTCGACTCGAATGCATTCTTGTCGAGTTAATGGCATATCCCTTCCATCGGTCTCACTTACCTGGCCATATGTGTCGACCCAGTTCTGATTTGAGGTGGCTAACAATTCGAGCTGACCCATGCCACTAGTTTAGTCATAATTGTTATGACTATGTCAAGTCAAGTTTAATGAGACCTAAGTCAAATCTTCCTAAGAAAATATTAAGTCTAGGTCTTCCACCATTGTGGATGTGCAGGCTCTTTTCGGGGTTGATTGTTCTCGACTGGATACAGTGGCTCAGTTGCACCGGTAAGACGCAACCATGTCCATTAGGTATTGGATGCTACGAATTAGAGGATGGGTTGGGCTCAATATTTCAGATACGATGAGGGACCCAATCAGGAATCTAGTTCATGCAAATTATGGGTTTGACTTAACTAAGGATTGGAGCAATATCCCGGGCACGGTGAGCTTCATGAATTAGAGACCAAGTTTTGGGTGCACCATGATTAGAGAATCATTGGACAAGAGTTATCCACTCATTGGTTGACCCATCACCAATAACTGTTAGGTGAGGTGATGAGTCAGTCGGTGAGATCGCACCACCCACTAGAAATCACTGATCATGGAGATTTTCACATCTCTACCTAGGGAGTGTAGGGATCTAAGAAAATAGTGAGAGCCTAATTTGTTTAAAAATGAAACCCCTAAACAAATTGGTTAAGTCTGATTACAAAATCTGACTAAAAATTTTTACTCTCTACAGGAAACATGTCTGCCTCAAACCCCCTGACCAAAATACTAGACACCCACAGATTGACTGGACCCAATTTCAAGGACTGGTTGAGAAACTACAGAATTATTCTGGGTTCCAAAAAATTGACTCATGTCTTGGATCGGGATCCACCCGCCATGCTAGCACGTCCAATTGCTGAACAGAGAGCGTCTCTGAAAAAGTGGATGGATGATGATAACAAAATAAGGTACTACATGTTGGGTGCAGTGTCTGATGACTTGCAGCGCCAGCATGAGAATATTTTGACTACCCACCAAATATTGGCTCACCTGCAAGAGTTGTTTGGTGAACAGAGTCACGCGGCCAAGTATCAAGTCTGTCAAAGACTTTTTAAGGCCAAGATGCATGATGGGCAGTCAGTCCAAGATCGTTGTTTGACAATGATCAAGGATTTTGAGGAGCTTGAGAAGCTCGGTATCATCTTAGACCAAGATTTTCAGATTGATGTGATCCTTCAGTCCTTGTCCGATGCATATGGTCAGTTCATCATGAACTTCCATATGCATAAGATGCAGTATACCTTGGTCGAGTTAATGAACATGCTAGTTACGGCTGAGCTTTCTATGAAGGATTTAAAAGGCTCAGTTCTTACTGTGGAGTAGACTTCTTCCAAGAGAAAATATTTTGGAAAGAAAAAGAAGTCTGCGAAAAAGCAGAAAATGGATGGTAAGAAGAAGAAGACAGAACCGAAGAAGAAGGCTGCTGAAAAAAAATATTTTCACTGCCAATCAGATGGCCATTGGAAGCGAAACTATCCTCAGTACCTAACCACCCTAAAGAATAAGAAGGATGGTCCTTCTGAAGGTATGCTCATTTTAGAATCTAACCTTATGGTTTTTTCTGCATCCAGTTGGGTGCTTGACTCTGGTTCTAGTGCTCATTTGTGCACTTCTATGTAGGATCTTGAGGAGAGCAGGAGGCTGAGAGATGGAGAGATGATCCTACGCATCGAGAATGGAGCAAGAGTTGCTACTGTGGCCATGAGAACCTACCCTCTGTGATTATCGTTAGGATTAGATTTAGTTTTAAGAGACTGTTATTATGTGCTTGCAGTAAGCAGAAATTTGATTTCTGTTTCATGTTTAGCACAAGAAGGCTATGTGATTAGCTTTCATAAAGACCATTGTAATATTTTTTATGAAAATAATAAAGTTGCAGATGGTTTACTTATTAACGATCTCTATCAGCTACATATTGATGCATCTATATTTAATATCGAGCAAAATGTGAATGCCATAGGAATTAAAAGGCCTAGAGATAGTCTAAATGATAGATATCTGTGGCATCTAAGGCTAGGTCATATAGCGAAAGACAGGGTTAACAAATTGGAGAAATCTGGGCTATTGAGTCCATTGACTTCTGAGTCATATCCAGTTTGTGAATCATGCCTTCAAGGCAAAATGACCAAACTTCCTTTTGTGGGACATGAGGAAAGGGCCACAGACCTACTTGCCCTAGTACACACGGATGTGTGCAGTTCATTTGATGTGCCAGCTAGAGGCAACTACGTCTACTTCATTACCTTTATCGATGATATGTCTAGGTACGGGTATGTATTTTTAATGAAACACAAGTCTGAAGCTTTTGAAAGGTTCAAAGAATTCAGACATGAAGTAGAAAAACAAACAGGAAAGCCCATTAAGATTCTTCGATCAGATCGAGGAGGTGAATACCTTAGTCGGGAGTTTCTAGACTATCTTAAGGACAATGGCATAGTCTCTCAATGGACACCACCTGGAATGCCACAACTCAACGGGGTTTCAGAATGGAGAAATCAGATCCTATTAGATATGGCCCGTTCCATGATGAGCTTTATGGACCTCCCTGAATTTCTTTGGGGACATTGTCTCATGATAGTAATTTATGTATTGAATAGAGTTTTCTCTAAAATCATTCCTCCCACACCGTATGAGATATGGCATGGTAAGAAGCCAAGTCTGAATCATCTCAGAATTTGGGGTTGTCCGACTCATGTCAAGAGACAACAGGCGGACAAGTTAGAGTTCAGATCTTTTAAAGCTCGATTCGTAGGATATCCTAAAGAGTCATTAGGATACTATTTTTATATTCTAGAAGACCACAATGTGATTGTAAGTCGAAATACTATTTTTTTTGAAAAATAGTTTATTCAAGATGGTGGCATTGGAAGAATAATTAAGCTCAAGGAGAATGTCTCCCAAGAGCAATAAGCTAAAGAACCTGAGGAACCTTATCAATAAGAACTAGTTTTAACACAACCTCTTCCACCTCATAGATCGACTAGGATTTTTCATCCTCCTAAGAGGTACTTAGGTACCATACAAGAGGATGTAGAGGAAATGTTCCTCACAGGAAATGGGATTCATGATGATGATCCCAAGGCGTATGATGAGGCAATATCAGATATCGACTCCGAGAAATGGTTAGAGGCAATGAGATCAGAAATTGACTCGATGCACTCAAACCAAGTCTAAACCTTGGTAGATCCACCTGAAGGTATTGTACCTATTGGGTGTAAATGGATCTTCAAGAGAAAGATAGGTGCAGATGGGAATGTGGAGACATTCAAGGCTAGGCTTGTAGCGAAAGGTTATAGTCAGCGCGAAGGCATTGACTATCAGGATACTTTCTCGTCCGTAGCTATGCTAAAATCCATCCACACATTGCTTGCTGTTGCAGTCTATTTTGATTATGAAATATGGCAGATGGACGTGAAAATGGTGTTCTTAAATGGATATCTTGAGGAAGAAATCTATATGGAACAATCGCTTGGTTTCACATCCAGTGATGATGATCACAGGATCTGCAAGCTGCAAAGGTACATTTGTGGACTTAAGCAAGCATCTCAGAGTTGGAATACTCATTTCAATGATGTCATCAAAATATTTGGTTTCATTAAGAACGAGGAGGAACCTTGTGTGTTCAAAAAGGTCAGTGGGAGAGCAGTTGTCTTCCTCGTATTGTACGTAGATGACATCCTCCTAATTGGGAATGACATTCTCATATTGACCTCAGTCAAAGTATGGTTGTCTAAGGAGTTCTCAATGAAAGATCTAGGAGAGGCATCCTTTATACTGGGTATTAAGGTCTATAGAGATAGACCAAATAGGATGTTGGGACTTTTACAGAAGATGTACATAGAGGAGGTGCTAAAAAGATTTAGCATGAAAAACTCTAATAGAGGTTTAGTATCTTTTAGACATGGCATTCATCTCTCCAAGAAGATGTGCCCTAGCACATCTGAGGAGATTGAACGCATGAGCAAGATCTCTTATGCTTCGACAATAGGGAGCCTCATGTATGCCAAGCTATGCACACAACCTGATATAGCCCATGCTGTGAGTGTCACAAGCAGATATCAGTCGAATCCAGGCGAAGAGCACTAGATTTCTGTGAAATGTATCCTTAAGTACTTGAGAAGGACTAAGGATATGTTTCTAGTCTTTGGGAATGGAGAACTCCAGATTTAGGGATATATAGACTCAGACTTTATATCTGATATAGATGATCAACAGTCGACATCTGGGAGTCTGTTCATTTGCAATGGCGGTGCAGTTAGCTGGAAGAGTTCCAAGCAGACGGTGATTGCTGATTCCACCATGGAGGCAGAGTACATTGCTGCATTGGAAGCTGTGAAGGAGGCATTCTGGTACAAGAAGTTTGTCACAGAGCTTGGAGTGATGTCATCGGATGCCATACCTCTTTACTGCGACAATAATGGTGCCATAGCCCTAGCTAAAAAGCCAAGGTCTCACCAGAAGTCCAAGCACATCGAGCGGCGATTCCATC
The DNA here is from genome assembly GCF_000442705.2 of Elaeis guineensis. NCBI lineage: Eukaryota > Viridiplantae > Streptophyta > Magnoliopsida > Arecales > Arecaceae > Elaeis > Elaeis guineensis. The sequence goes on from NC_025999.2 coordinate 22,433,612, forward strand.
TGATCCGTGATTACCTCGAAAAAAGTTATGTCGAGGTCAAGAGAGTCGACTCCACAGACAATGTGGTAGACCCACTAACTAAGCCATTGGGCCAGCAAAAGATCGAAGCCCACCTTTAGAAGATGGGACTTAGATATGTAGCCAATTGGCATTAGATCAAGTGGGAGTTTGTTAGATGTGTGCCCTAGATACCAGATTGGCTGACACATTCCTGTACAAATCTAAGGGTAAATTTATAATTTTGACAATAAATCAATAAATGGGTTATTCTTCTATCACATTGTGTACATTGTGTCTGTGATACATCCTTTGAGTTAGTAGGAATGTCAATTCATATTTTCAAGAGTTGAAAATTTAAGGCATGAATTTACATAACTAACTCATAAACACCTCCTGACCATAGGATCATCACGAAGATGATGATCGATCGAGAAGGTTGGTAGACGATCACTTTCTTAGGGTAGATATATCTTGAGTCTACGATGTGAAGACACCGGAGCGAGAGTACAGGTATTCGTTGAGAACGAGAGTACTGAGCATGACCATATCGAGCAGTCATAAGGAAGTCTACCTTCTCGTCAATGACTAGCTCGATGCTGCAGTTGTGTGTCTAATTCTTTGATCTGAGGTGCATCGATAGCTCACCTTGAGTGTGTTATAGTTTGACTACACCATAACTCAATCTCCTAGCCATTCAGAACCCTGAGGTGTATGTTGGCTGTAGCATATTCATTATAGAAACTAGATCGCACCAAGATGGGATCTATCAACCTCGGTAGATGAGGGAGTAGTCCTATGATAATCAAAAAATTGAGTCCTTAAGCCCATGGTAATGGCAGAGTGAAATAATGGAAAAAGAGTTTTTCATTGGGATTTCACATCGGACTCGGATCGATCGATTGATTCATATGACTAATATTGGGTTTGACGAGTTCACCTTAACCCTAATTCAGTCGAAACTCATGATGAGGAACTCAATCACACAGGTAGCTGCACTGAGAGGTTCGTCTTCAGTTCTGATGGGTTGCCACCACATACTGTTAGGTGTCACTGGTGGATTTTGGGAGCAATTAAAATGATATTGATGATCGATCATTCTAATTGTCTGAATCAGAAGAGTTCTAATCCATCGAAAGGAGTTTCGATGATATCGATGATGAGATCATGATATGTCTCATTACCATATGGAATTGAACCTAATTGGGTCATACAAACAAGGGTTAGGGTCTGGATGTCATCAATTGGGCTAACCCAATTGATTTGGATAAGATCCAATTAGGTTCAAGGAAATCGTGCTAACACACGATTGAGCCTAACTTTCTCCTCGTGTAATCTTTCCTGTCTCTACTGAGCCAAATATGATTTGACTCATCCAGAGAACCTTGAAAAAGTTTCTCTCAATCTAAATGAAGCTTGTTTAGTTCAAAAAAGTCTTGTCTTAATTCATGAGATGAATTTAGGACAACACCTGCTAATTCCTGTCACCTGCCATTTTCATTTTAGGACATCTGTCAAATGTTGACATATGGGTCTTAAACTGAAGAGAGCTCATTGGAGGATTTTTATGGAGTGTCCACATGCTAAATCTATATTGAATTGGGTGCCATAATCAGATTATGGTGTGAGCCCAATTGGATTAAAGTGGGCGCCCCAAATGGATAAGGATGAAAGGTGTCTTGATCAACATGGACTCTTGGACGCCATCTCCCTTGTGCTTATCCATTGTTGGTGCCAACTTTTGGAGATAAGGTGGGGTTTTTATCTGATGTGATCAGATGATATCACTCCACCAATCAAAATTTTTCTAGATTAAATAAAATTTTTTGATTGGTCAAATGATGTGGCACTGCGCAGCATATAGGGTCTATAAAATCCCTATCTGCGCCTTGGGTTTGGAAATATCTACTCAATACCCAGCCAAAATGAGAATCCTCTCCTCTTCTCCATATCCTCCCCACTCTCCTCTCTCCTCTCTTCATGTCCAAAGAGTTGGACATCCATCTGGCAAAGATCCAAGGCGTGGTGACACCTGGAACAGGAAGGCTGCAGGACATCTTCGACAGGCTGCTGCTCCAACTTCAGAAGGAGTTCTGAAGTACCTCCAATTTAGATAGAGATTTGATTTTTGGAGCATAGATTTGTGAGGAGAAGATGTTTTAGGTCCTGTCTGAGTGGATACCGGTAGAGGTCAGGCGCTTGCGTGGCTACATCAGGACCTCGGGCTATGCTGAGATCATGTACAAGGCAATCAGATTACCCTTGAGGTATTACTTGTTTCTTCATTCCTTTTAGATTTATTTTAGACTTAATATCAGATATAAAGATTAGATCTAGAGACTTAGATCTGAAATAAATGTAGGATAATTTTTTTTTAAATTATTCCACCTTAGATTTGATGAAATCTGAAAGATCCTACAAAGGAAAAAGGCAGTTTTTCCTTCAGAGGTATGCTCGTTATAGAATCTAATCTTATGATTTCCTTTGTATCCAGTTAGGTACTTGACTCTGATTCTAGTGCTCATTTGTGCACTTCTATGCAGGGTCTTGAGGAGAGCAGGAGGCTGAGGGATGGGGATATGATCCTACGCATCGAAAATAGAGCAAGAGTTGCTGCTGTAGCCGTGGGAACCTACCCTCTGCGATTACCGTTAGGATTAGATCTAGTTCTTAGAGATTGTTATTATGTGCCTGCAGCAAGCATAAATTTGATTTCTGTTTCATGTTTAGCACAAGAAGGATATGTGATTAGCTTTCATAAGGATCATTGTAATATATTTTATGAAAATAATAAAGTTGCAGATGGTTTTCTTATTAACGGTCTCTATCAGCTACATATTGATGTATCTATATTTAATATCGAGCAAAATATGAATGCCATAGAAATTAAAAGGCTTAGAGATAGTCTAAATGATAGGTATCTGTGGCACCTAAGGCTAGGTCATATAGTGGAAGATAGGGTTAACAAATTGGAGAAATTTGGGCTGTTGAGTCTGTTGACTTTCGAGTCATATCCAGTTTGTGAATCATGCCTTCAAGGCAAAATGACTAAACTCTCTTTTGTGGGACATGGGGAAAGGGCCACAGACCTACTTTCCTAGTATATACGGATGTGTGCGGCCCTTTTGATGTACTGGCTAGAGGCAACTATGTCTACTTCATTATCTTTACCGATGATATGTCTAGGTACGGGTATGTATTTCTATTGAAACACAAGTCTGAAGTCTTTGAAAAGTTCAAAGAATTCAAACATAAAGTAGAAAAATAAATAGAAAAGCCCATTAAGATTCTTCGATCAGATCGAGGAGGTGAATACTTTAGTCAGAAGTTCCTAGACTATCTTAAGGACAATGGCATAGTCTCTCAATGGACTCCACCTGGAACGCCACAACTCAACAGGGTTTCAGAATGAAGAAATCGGACCCTATTAGATATGGTCCATTCCATGATGAGCTTCACGGACCTCCCTGAGTTTCTTTGGAGATATTATCTCATGACAGTAATATATGTATTGAATAGGGTTCCATCTAAAACTGTTTCTACCACACCATATGAGATATGGCATGGTAAGAAGCCAAGTCTGAATCATCTCAAAATTTGGGGTTGTCCGGCTCATGTCAAGAGACAGCAGACGGACAAGTTAGAGTTTAGATCTTTTAAAGCTTGATTCATAGGATATCCTAAAGAGTCATTAGGATACTATTTCTATATTTCGAAAGACCACAATGTGATTGTGATTCGAAATGCTATTTTTCTTGAAAAATAGTTTATTCAAGATGGTGGCATCGGAAGAATAATTAAGCTCAAGGAGAATGTCTCCCAAGAGCAATGAGCTAAAGAACCTGAGGAACCAAATCAATCAGAACCAGTCCTAACACAACCTCTTCCACCTCATAGATCGACTAAGGTTTTCTATCCTCCTGAAAGGTACTTAGGTACCATACAAGAGGATATAGAGAAAATGTTCCTCATGGAAAATGGGGCTCATGGTGATGATCCCAAGACCTATGACAAGATGATATCAGATATTGACTCTGAGAAATGGTTAGAGACAATGAGATCAGAAATTGACTCGATGCACTCAAACCAAGTCTGGACCTTGATAGATCCACCTGAAGGTATTGTACCTATTGGGTGTAAATGGATCTTCAAGAGAAAGATAGGTGCAGATGGGAATGTAGAGAAATTCAAGGCTAGGCTCGTAGCGAAAGGTTATAGTCAGTGCGAAGGCATTGACTATCAGGATACCTTCTCGCCTGTAGCCATGCTAAAATCCATCCGCACATTGCTTACTGTTGTAGCCTATTTCGATTATGAAATATGGCAGATGGACATGAAAACGGCATTCTTAAATGGACATCTTGAGGAAGATATCTATATGAAACAGCCACTTGGTTTCACATCCAGTGATGATGATCACAAGGTCTGCATGCTACAAAGATCCATTTATGGACTTAAGCAAGCATCTCGGAGCTGGAATACTCATTTCAATGATGTGATCAAAATATTTGGTTTCATCAAGAATGAGGAAGAACCATGTGTGTTCAAAAAGATCAATGGGAGCGCAGTTGTCCTCCTCATATTGTATATAGATGACATCCTCCTAATTGAGAATGACATTCTCATGTTGACCTCAGTCAAAGTATGGTTGTCTAAGGAGTTCTCTATGGAAGATCTAGGAGAGGTATCCTTTATACTGGATATTAAGGTCTATAAAGATAGACCAAATAGGATGCTGGGACTTTCACAGAAGATGTACATAGAGGAGGTGCTAAAAAAGTTTAGCATAGAAAACTCCAAAAGAGGTTTAGTACCTTTTAGACATGGCATTCATCTTTCCAAGAAGATGTGCCCTAGCACACCTGAGGAGATTGAACGCATGAGCAAAATCCCTTATGCTTCGGTAATAGGAAGCCTCATGTATGTCATGCTATGTACACGATCTGATATAGCCCATGCTGTAAGTGTCACAAGCAGATATCAGTCCAATCCAGGTGAAGAGCACTGGACTTCTATGAAATGTATCCTTAAGTACTTGAGAAGGACTAAGGATATGTTTCTAGTCTTTGGGAATGGAGAACTCCAGATTCAGGGATATACAAACTCAGACTTTATGTCTGATATAGATGATCGAAAGTTGACATCTGAAAGTCTGTTCATTTGCAATGGTGGTGTAGTTAGCTGGAAGAGTTTCAAGCAGACAGTGATTGCTGATTCCACCATGGAGGCAGAGTATATTGCTGCATCAGAAGCTGCGAAGGAGGTATTCTGGTACAAAAAGTTTGCCGCGGAGCTTGGAGTGATGTCATCAGATGTCATCCTTCTTTACTGTGATAATAATGGTGCCATAGCCCTAGCTAAGGAGCCAAGGTCTACCAGAAGTCCAAGCATATCGAGCAACGATTCTATCTGATCCGTGATTATCTCGAAAAAGGTTATGTCGAGGTTAAGAGAGTCAACTCCACAAATAATGTGGCAGACCCACTGACAAAGCCATTAGGCCAGCAAAAGGTCGAAGCCCACCTTGAGAAGATGGGACTTAGATATGTAGCCAATTAGCATTAAGTCAAATGGGAGTTTGTTAGATGTGTGCCCTAGATGCCAGATTGGCTGACATAATTCTGTACAAATCTATAGGCAAATTTATAATTTTGACTATAAATCAATAAATGGATTATTTTTCTATCACATTATGTACATTGTGTTTGTGATATATCCTTTGAGTTAGTAGGAATGTCAATTCATATTTTCAAGAGTTAAAAATTTAAGGCATGAATTTACATAACTAACTCATAAACAGCTCCTGACCATAGGATCATCACGAGGATGGTGATCGATCTGGAAGGTTGGTGTACGATCACTTTCTTAGGATAGATGTATCTTGAGTCTATGGTGTGGAGACACCGAAGTGAGAGTACTAGTATTCGTTGAGAATGAGAGTACTGAGCGTGACCATCTCGAGCAGTCATAAGGAAGTCTACCTTCTCGTCAATGACTAGCTCGATGCTGTAATTGTGTGTCTAGTTCTTTGACCTAAGGTGCATCGACATTCACCTTGAGTGTGTTATAGTTTGACTACACCATAACTCGATCTCCTAGCCATTTGGAATCCTAAGGTGTATGTTGGCTGTAGCATATTCATTGTAAGAACTAGGTCGCACCAAGATGGGATCTATCAACCTCAGTAGATGAGAGGAGTAGTCCTATGATGATCGAAAGATCGAGTCTTTAAGCCCATGACCATGGCAGAGTGAAATAATGAAAAAGAATTTTTCATTGGAGTTTCACATCGGACTCAGATCGATCGATTAACTCATATGACTGATGTTGGGTTTGACGAGTTCACCTTAACCCTAATTCAGTCGAAACTTATGATAGAGGAACTCAATCACACAGGTAGCTGCATCGAGAGGTTCATCTTTAGTTCTGATGGGTTGCCACCATATACTGCTAGATATCACTGGTGGATTTTGAGAGCAATTAGAATGATCTTAATGATCGATTATTCTAATTGTCTGAATCAGAAGAGTTCTGGTCCATCGAAAGGAGTTTCGATGATGTCGATGATAAGATCACGACATGTCTCATTACCATATAGAATTGAACCTAACTGGGTCACACTAACAAGGGTTAGGATCTAGATGTCATCAATTGGGCTAGCCCAATTGATTTGGATTAGATCCAATTAGGTTCAAGGAAATCATGCTAGCACACAATTGAGCCTAACTTTCTCCTCGTGCAATCTTTTTCATCTCGACTGAGCCAAATGTGATTTAACTCATCTAGAGAACCTTGAGAAGGTTTTTCTCAGTCTGACTGGAGCTAGTCCAGCTCAAAAAAGGCTTGTCTTAATTCATGAGATGAATTTAAGACAACACCTGCTAATTCCTGACACCTGCCATTTTTATTTTAGGACATCTGTCAAATATTGACATATGAATCTTAAACTAAAGGCCACTTGGCAAGAGGTTATTGGAGGTTTTTTATGGAGTGTCCACCTACTAAAAGTAAGCACCAAAGTTGTTGCCACAATTGGATAAGGCTTGCACCCCAAGTGGATAAAGATCAAGAGGAGTCTTGATCAACATAAACTCTTGGGTGCCATCTCCCTTGTGCTTATCCAATGTTAGTGCCAACATAGGAGAGAGGGTGGAGGTTCTTATCTGATGTGATCAGATGACATCACTCCACCAATTAAAATTTTTTTGAATTAAATAAAATTTTTTGATTGGTCGAATAATGTGGCACTGCACAGCGCAGCAGGGTCTATATAAACCCTGTCTGTGCCTAGGTTTAAAGATTCTGCCCTCTACCTAGCAAAAGCTAGCCACCCCTCCTCTTCTCCACATCCTCCTTGGTGCTCCCTCTCCCCTCTTCACGCCCAAGAGGTTGGGCATCTATCTGGTGCAAGATCAAGGTGTGGTGATGCCTTGAACAGGAAGGCTACAGGAGTTCTTTGACAAGCTGCTGCTCCAACTTCAGGAAGACTTTTGAAGATCTTTCTAACCAGATTTAGTTTTAATTTTTGGAGTAGAGATTTGCAAGAAAATATGATCTAGATCCTACTCGAGTGGATACTGGTAGAGGCCAGATGATTGCGTGGCTAAATCAGAACCTCAGGCTTGCTGCGATCATCTAAAGGGTAATCAAATTACCCTTGAGGTATTTCATGTTTCCTCATGCTTTTAGATTTATTTTTGAATTAATATCAGATAATAAAATTAAATCTAGAGATTTAGATCTGAAATAAATATAGGATAATTTTTTTTTTTTAATTATTTCACTCCAGATTTGATGAAATCTGGAAGATCCTACAAGGAAAAAGGCGGTTTTTCCTTCACTAGTATCCTTTCATCACTAAGTTAGAAACTCAGATAGTCTGAGACTAAAGTGTAGTGAGTTACTTACAATTCATCGTGATAGTCTCAGGTCGGAGGGACACTTATACCCATACCCTTCACAAGCTACTCTTGACAGCAGAGTGCTTGATATATGGTCATATTCGATGTGAATGTACTCCTACATTTCATCTGCATGCCATAATAGTATCTCCACACTCTTTAGTTAAGAGAACAACGATCTCATATGGCACACAACGATTTATACTTGATATCGCTATCATCCTAGTAATAGCATATCATTTGGCCGCGAATAATTTTAAGGACTTAATGACAAATCCTCCTTTGTCGATTAATATATGTAGTCTTAAGGACTTCATTACAACACAAAAGTTCAAAAATGGTCAATTTGTAATAAATATATCAAATAATTTTTATTAATAAAAATTTATATATAATTTACAAGATAAGCACAATTGTCTAATGATTGACTTTGGAACACATTTCCCAACAACTCTCACTTGGACTACAACCAATCAGTACAGTATCGTATACCCATCTTTGATTTGTGGTCATCAAACTTCTTGATTCTGAGAGCTTTAGTAAATGAGTCAGTCAGGTTCTCCCTTCCATCGATCTTCTGAAGATCAATGTCACCTCGATCCACGATCTTTCGGATAAGGTGATAACGGTGTAGAATATGTTTGGTGCGCTAATGGGATCTCGACTCTTTGGATTGAGCAATGGCTCCAGTATTGTCATAGTATAACAAGACAGAATCATCAATAGAGGGTGCCACTCCAAGCTCGTCGATGAACTTTCGCAACCATACAGTTTTCTTCGCAGCATCGAATGCCGCAATATACTCTGCTTCACAAACAGAGTCTGCCATAATATTCTGTTTGGAACTTTTTCAGCATATTGCTCTACCATTTAGGGTAAAAATATAATCCAACACACTCTTACTATCATCATGGTCTGACTGAAAGTTGGAGTCGGTGAACCCCATAAGTTTCAAGTCAGTTTCACTATACACAAGCCACTGGTCCTTAGTATTTCTTAAATACTTAAAAATGATCTTTACGACCTTCCAGTGATTTTTTTCTGGATCAGACTGGTATCTACTTACTATCCCTAATGAGTATACCACATCTGATCTCATGCATGTCATACCATATATAATAGAACCCACTATCGAAGCATATGAAACTCTACTCATACGCTCTCTCTCTTGAGGAGTTGTCGAATAATCTCCTTTCGAAAGAGAAATTTTTTGACCTATCGGAAGATGGCATTTCTTAAAATTTTTCATGCTAAATCGTTTCAGCATAGTATCTATGTACGTGGATTGGAAGAGTCCAAGCAGCCTCTTAGATCTATCCCTATAGATCTTCATCCCTAGGATGTAGGCTGCTTCTCTCAGATCCTTCATGGAGAATTATGACGACACCCACACTTTTATTCTCTGTAATGCAGGGACATCATTTTTGATTAAGAGAATGTCATCCACATACAATGCAAGAAATATAATTATCGAACTATTTGCCCACTTATATATGCAGGATTCCTCTCCATTCCTAACGAAGCCATACGTTCTGATCACCTTATCACAACGTATGTTCCAACTTTGAGATACTTGCTTCAATCCATAAATGGATCTCTAAAGCTTGCATACTTTGGACTCATCTATGGATATAAACTCTTTAGGTTGTATCATTTACACCTCTTTGTTCAGCTCTCCATTTAGGAAAGCTGTCTTCACATCCATTTGCAAGACTTCATAGTCCAGATATGCTGCTATCACAAGTATGATCTGAATGGATTTGAACATTGCCATAGGAGAAAATATCTCATCATAGTCAATACCATAATACTGATGATAACCCTTGGCAATCAAATGGGCTTTATAGGCCTCCATATTCTCGTCAGCACCCCTTTTCCTCTTGAAGACCCACTTACACCCTATGGGCTTTACCCCTTCAGGTGGGTCAACTAATGTCCATACATTGTTGATCTTCATGGACTTCATTTCGGATCTTATGGCTTCAAGCCATTTATCAAAGTTGGATCTCTGTATTGCATCTATGTAGGTGATCGGATCCTTATCATTCTCATCGAGTTCGACAGGATCTCCGTCTCAGACCAAGAAACCTAAGTATCTATCCGACTGATGCGATGCTCTACCAGATTATCTTAAGGATGTTTATTCATTGGGCTCCAGGTTTGATCTCATCAAATTCAATTCAGATTCAATCATTGGTGTCGATTCTTCTATCTGTCGAACTTCGTCAAGCTCGATTTGAGAGGCACTTATTCCTTCACTAAGGAATTTCTTTTCCAAAAAATATGCCTTACTGCTAACAAACACCTTTTGTTCAACAGGCAGATAAAAGTAATATCTCTTTGTTTCCTTGGGGTACCCTACGAAATTACACTTATCGGACTTAGGACTAAGCTTGTCAGTTTGTAATCGTTTAACATAAGCTTGACACCCCAGACCCTAAAGTAAGAGAGATTCGACCTACATCCTGACTATAGCTCATATGGTGTCTTACTAACTGACTTGCTCGAAATATTATTGAGCACAAGATAGGTTGTTTCAAGTGCATATCCCTAAAAAGAGATCGATAGAGTTGCAAACCCCATCATGGACCGAACCATGTCCAACAAGGTTCGATTCCTCCTTTCTGAGATGTCATTATGCTATGGTGTCTCTAGAGGGGTCCATTGGGAGAGAATCTTATTCTCTCCTAGATATATCAAAAATTTACTAGAAAGATATTCACCTTCTCGATCAGATCAAAAAATTTTAATACTTTTTTTATTTATTTTTCTACTTCATTACGGAATCGTTTGAACATTTCAAACGATTCAGATTTGTGTTTCATCAAGTAGATATACCCATACCTAGATAGGTCATCTGTGAACATGATGAAGTAGCTATACCCTCTTCTGGCACATGTGCTCATGGGTCCACATACATCGGTATGTATCAGACCCAGCACATCACTGGCTCATTCATCTTTTTCAGTAAAAGGTGACTTGATCATCTTTTCAAGCAAACAAGACTCACAGATAGGTAATGATTCATAATCGTGTTTATCAAGAATTCCTTCTTGAGCCAACTTGTTCATCCTATTCTTGTTGATATAACCTAGCCTACAATGCCAAAGGTAGGCATCTATGACATCATCTATTCTAGGGCATTTATTTGAAATGTACATGACATTAGGCCTAGATATACTATAGATACCATTGTTCAACTGTCCACGTAAAATTGTAACACCATTCAAAATGATATCACAAAAATTTTTCTTTATTGATATTTCATAATTTGAATTGGCTAAAAGGCCTATAGAAATAATATTTAAAAGAAAACTAGGACAGTAATAATACTCAATAAGAATAATATATTGAGACTCGAATACAAGCTCGATGATTCCTAAAGCTAGAACTGAAACTGATCTTCCATCTCCAATATTCAGGAATCTCTCACCTCTCCAAATCTCCTAGTGATTTGAAGATCCTGTAACGAATTGCAAATATGAATAGGGCTTTCAGTATCCAACACCCAGGTCATTGTATCTATAAGAAAGAAGTTACAAGGTGTTATCACATAAGTACCTTATCCAGCAACTGATTGCTTCTTCTTCTTTGGCCTGTTTGGGTCAAGAAAAATGATATATTGAGGACAATTCCTCTTCCAGTGATCCTGCTTCTTGTAAAAGAAGCACTCTGTCTGACTTTGATCTGATGTGGGACGAGGCTAGTTCTAGAGGATACAAGCAAACAAGATTAATAACAATGCAGCAGATAATCAGCAAACAATGATAACGGAGGTGATTATGTTAAAATCAGGAAGAGATTACTGTTATGCATGCAAATAGTTTAATCCTCTAGGTCTAGAAAAAAACCATGAATGATTTAGAAACCATCCATGATTAGGGCATCAGATCATAATTAAAAAATTCAGATCTAATTAATAAAAAAATACATAATTAACTTTCTACAATAACGATCTACTCAGAGATTCATTTAGAAGCAAGGGATCTCATAAACATGTCGATGAAGACTTCTGGATGAGGGAGGATTTGGATGTTAAATCAGGCCATGGTTGTTGACAATTTTTTTCATTGTCCAAGAACAAAGGGATTTGATTCGAGCATGCGAGGAATTACGATGTAGGGAGGAAGCAGCCGTTGGGAATGAGGGTTGATGGATTGGGATCCTACAGGTTGATGCGTTGGGATCCTATAGATTGGTTGGATACTTTGTTCTTAAGCAAGACTTGTGAGAAGAGAAGGAAGAGAGGAAAAGAAAAAAAAGAAGATGAAGAGGGGGAAAGAAGAAGAGAACTCGTGAGATGAGGAAACATATTTTTTTCCAATCAATCACCGATTACAAGATCATTATTTCTCCTTTTAAAAGAGGAACCTAACAACCTAAATAGAATAATGTTGAGGAGGGTGTTAGCGATGGAGATGGATCGTGAGTTTTGAGGAAGGCATTGAGAAGGCGATAATCTGATGGCATGCGATGATGAGGGCGATGGATTTTTCGCGTGAAGAAGCCATGAAAATCTGAAATCACCGTGAAGAGGATGCACACATGTGAGAGGACAGCACTCATTTGGTCATGTGTCTTCAAATGGTATGCCTTCAAGTGGTTGACCATGAGACCCCTCAAATGACTGACTCAAACTAAGACTCAATTATGATGCAAATCTAATTAAAGGACTCAATTATAATCCCATTACAGAACTCAAAATAAAAATTACAGGACTCAAAATAAAAGAATTACAGAAATGAAGAAACTTTATCAACATTCAAGCCATAATAAGAGAATTCGACTCCGTCGAATAAAGGCCGCCTCGACTTTGATAGCGCTCGAGTAGATCAGGATCAATTCTTTGAAGTTTTTCTCGAGTTATCCATATATCCTCGAACTCAGACCGATCTTGCCAATGAACCAGGTACCTTTGATATCCTTTCCTCCTGGTGGAAATTACCTGCTCATCCAGAATTCTTTTAATACGATCATGTTTTACAAAAAATTTTGGCTATGGACACTCAAATTGGGGTTCGCTCTCAATGGATGAGTTAAGCTCAAATGGATCACTAGGTATCGTTATTGGTTCTTTATATTTAATTAGATCTGAAACATTAAAAGTAGAGCTGATACCATAATTAGATGGTAAATCTATAATATATGCATTTGGTCCGATTTTCTTTAAGATCTTAAAGGGACCTGCTCTACGTACATGCAATTTTTTGACGATTCCCAAAGAAAATCGTTCTAATCTAATCCGAATCATAACATAATCACCTTCAGTAAAATCATGGGCTCATCGGTGTGAGTTTACTAATTGTTTATAAATTTTAATTGCTAACATTAATTTTCTCTACAAATTTTTTGTGTAGATTCTTAATATGTTATGCGAATGATTATGCTGTTTCAGATGTTCTAGTATGCAAGGGTACAGGAATGAGGTCAACCGATTTTCTAGGGTGATGGCCATACACAACCTCGAAGGGACTCATGCCAATAATCCTATTAACGAAACTATTGTATGCAAATTTGGCTCTAGATAACAGTAAGTCCCAATTTCTCATATTCTCACCAACTAAACACCGAAGCAAATTTTCTAAACTTCCATTTACCACTTCGGTTTGACCATCAGTCTGGGGGTGATATGCTGACGAAAATTTTAATTTTATTCCCATTAAGTGCCACAAAGTCTTTCAAAAATAGCTAATAAACCTAACATCCCTATTAGACATAATCGATTCAGGTAATCCATGTAGTTGGACAATTTCATCAAAGTAAAGACAAGCAATTCTAGAGGCATCGAAGGACTTAGAACAAGAAAGAAAATGGGCTATTTTTGAAAATCGATCTACTACCACACAAATAGAGTCATTCTTTTTGGCTGTATGTGGCAATCCTAAAATAAAATCCATGCTCACATCTTTCCATAGACAATCAGGAACAGGTAGTGGGGTGTATAAGCCAGTATTTTATCTACACTGTTTAGCTACAATGCAGGTTCGACATTGGGCAACAATTTTGGCTACATCTCTTTTCAAACTCAGCCAATAAAATTGATGTTCTACAACCTCTATAATTTTGGTCCTACCGAAATGACCGTATAAACCTTCCACATGCAATTCCCATACCAAAAATCACAGACAGAGGTACGTGGGAACATAACTTATTATTTTTGAAAAGATATCCATCCTGAAAGGTATATTCACTAATTTTTCTAGATGGTCCTTGTTGGAGTGAAGACATAATTTTTCAAAGTCCGGATGTCATTGTAATCCTCCTTCAATTTCTCAAAGCCGGTAATCTTAACACTCACTGCCAATAAAAGATCTACTGTTTGATGGAGTGCATTAGCAATTCGGTCCTTATCAATGACTACTGTCGATAAAATATCGATCTTTCGAGAGAATGCATCAGTAGCATGGTTATCAACACTGGCATGGTGTTTCAACACAAAAGTGTAAGACTGAAGGAACTCAACCCATTTTTCATGTCTAGGATTTATCTTTCTTTGAGAGTTGAGAAACCTAAGAGCTTCGTAGTCAGAATATAGGGCAAATTCTTGTGGAAGTAAGTAGTGCCTCCAAAATCTAAAAACTTGGACCATTGCATAGAATTTCTTATCATAGGTGGAATACCTATGCTTAGTGTCATTTAGCTTTCCACTAAAGAAAGCCATAGGATGACCCTCTTGACTAAGGACTCCACCAATTCCTATCCTGGATGCATCACAGGCAATTTTGAAAATCTTAGAGAAATCTGGCAGGCATAACATAGGAGCGTCGGTTATACAATCCTTAATTTCATGAAAATCTCGATCAGCAGTCTTGGTCCATTCAAAGGCTTCTTTTCTTATACAATCCATAATGGGAGCCATAATCGAACTAAACCCCTTAATGAATCTTCAATAAAAAAAAAGCTACTAAACTGTGAAAACTTCTGACATCGTGAATATTTTGGGGTACAAGCCATTCTCTAATTGCACAGACCTTTTCAGGGTCCATGGACATACCATCGGGGGTTACAACAAAACTTAAGAAAATGATGCATGTGGTCATGAAATCATATTTCTTGATATTTGTAAATAGGCTTTCGGTTCTGAGAGTCTGGAACACTTGACGGAGATGCTCTAAGTGGTCTTCCTCAGTCTTGCTATAAATAAGAATATCATCAAAGTACACGACCACAAATGTGCCCATAAATGGTCGTAGCATTTGAGTCATGAGTCTCATAAATGTGCTAGGGGCATTAGACAGACCAAATGGCATGACCAACCATTCATAAAGACCATCTTTCATTTTGAAAGCGATCTTCCACTCATCTTCGGGCCTAGTTCTAACCTGATGGTATCTACTCTTTAAGTCAACCTTGGAGAAAATAGTGGATCCAGCTATCATGTCTAGCATGTCATCAAGTCAGGGAATCGAAAATCAATACCTTATTGTTATCTTGTTAATTGCTCGACTGTCCACACATATTCTTCAAGTTCCATCCTTCTTGAGAGTCAAGAGTGCAGGTACCGCATAAGGACTTAAATTTTCTCTAACAAATCCCTTCCTAAGGAGTTCTTCTACTTGATGTTTCAGCTCAGTGTGCTTTGTGGGATTAAGGTGATAGTGGGGTAGATTGGGTAAGATAGCTCCCGGAACAAGGTCTATTGCATGTTGGATATTCCTCATGGGCGGCAAGTGATCTGAAAGATCCTCAAAAAAGACATCCTTAAAGCTTTCAAGGAGGCTTGCTATCTCTTGAGGGTGATGATTTGTATCTTTCGTGCTAACTCCCTGAACAGCTAAAATCCAAATAGAAGAGTTTTCTCTTAAATCTTTTTCAAATTCTTTTGCATTGATTAAATATAAGCTTTTGTTCTACTTCTCTTCTCTGGACTCTAAAGGATCATTTTTCTTTACGCTTCTAGGGAGTGAAGGGTATATCATAATTTTTTACCCCTATTCATGAATGTACAAGAGTTGGATCGACCATAGAGCATTGCATCTTGATCGAACAACCAAGGCCTTCCTAGGATTATGCTTCCTACATCCATGGGCATAACATCACACCACACTTTCTCTTGATAAGACTAAAATTTAATAGGGACCAGACAACGGTGCCTAACTGAGATGGATGATGCATCTATCGAGGTAACTTTGTATGGTTTCAGGTGATCTACGGGTGTCAAATCAAGTTTTGATACAGTATCAGATGAAATAGCATTGACACAACTACCACTATCAATAATGATCTTACACACTTTGCTTCTCTGACCTATAAAGGTGTGAAAAATGATAGTTCTATGCCAATCTTCACTTTCTTTTGGCTGGGCTAAAATGCATCTTACTATGCCCAATCTCTCTTTAGGGTCAACTTCTTCCAAAGTACTAGATTCTTCATAAGCTTCGGCTAACTCAGTGTCTGCCATGTATACTTCTTCATCTCCTAAAGAATTTTCAAAGTTCTCTTCTTCGGATTTTCCAATGTGTAGAGCTCGAGATGGGCACTGACTAGAGATGTGACTTAACCCATTGCACTTGAAGCATCGGGTTCCCAAATTAATACCTCTCAGATTTTTCACAAAGGCTCCATTGCCTTTATCATCCTTTCTCAGTGGGGAACCAACTAGTAGGGTATGATTGGTTGAGTTCTGGCTATAGTCGGGTCTAGGGGTCTGATTAAAACCAGATCTAGGATCAAGAATACTAGATTTACGTGACTCAAGTTGTCGGATTACTAGTAACCTTTGGAATCTCTCATAATCCTGGGCTAATTGATAGGCTTGTTCTAGGCTATAGACCTTACGCATAAATAGTTCTCTCTATATGTCATCCCTTAAACCAGCTCTAAATCGTGACAAAGTGACAAATGAATCTTCGCTAACATCACATCGCATAAGGTATTCATCGAATTTGATAATGTACTCAGTCACAGACTTGCTACCTTGGGTCAATCTTTGCCATTGATCCAGAAGACGCTGCTAATAGGAGGTAGGGAGATATTTTTCACAAAGTTTATCTTTCAACTCATCCCAAGTACTTATGGGCTCCTGTCTCCTATGCATGGTTAATCACTCCACATTTTGCCAATATAATTTGGCTTGACCTAAAAGTCTCATTTTAGCGAACCTGATTGTTCTCTCCTTAGACATGTCGTACCATTCAAAATAATGGTTCATATTCACTTCCCAGTCAAGGTACTCAATAGGATCCAGATGGCCCATAAAGCATGGTACTTCAACCTTGACACTACAAAGTATTCTCTCATCCTGGTCATTATGATCGTGATAGGGTCGGATCACTTGATTGCGACCTCTATCAAAACCAAGATGGTCACATCACTCTCTAGGATAGTCAACTAGGGGAGAGGTATTCCTAACATGTTCTTCCATGCCATTCATCCTTTCTTCTCTAGGGTCCCTACTCTTGCATTCAGATCCTGGATTGAACCACCTATGGCATTTAGCCTCTTAGTAATGTCCTTAAAGGCTGTGACAAAATCAAAATTCATTTTGTGACTTGACTCTGAATTTTCTGGATGATATCTAGCTCCAGACCTAGTAGACATGCAGTACAACCAACTCTAGTATAACCGACTCTAGGGGTTTCCTAGACCTAAAAGCTCGAATCACTATGAATCAATCGAAGCACAAGTAGACCAACACTCGAATCCTTGGGTTAGACAGGTAAGAGGTGAAATTTGTGAGAGGTTCTCCTCACTCTCGTGAGGTCCTAATTAAGTAACCACAATTCACTTAGGCGTTTGCCGTGTACCTCTAGCCTTAGACACCAGCTTATGGAGTCAACCGTAGATCGAACTCGCACTAAGACTCATCATAGCAACTGAACTTGACTTGTTTTGATCCTAATCTTTTAATGTCTAATTGATTTTAGCTTAGGCTTGGGTCAATGCACATGAGGGTGGTGGTTTTGGGCCAAGGAAAGGTGATGAAATCTTTTCCTTATCTTATGATAGGAGTGCCCTTAGAATAGCTTACTGATGCAAACAAAATGCAAACATTGATTTTAAAATAAATTAAACAGTAACAACTAAGTTATCAAATTGAGAAATGAAACTAAGTTATGAAAATATAAAGTTCAAACAAACATAAAAATTCTTAAGTGCAGAAAAATTTCAGGCTTTCAAAAATTCTGTCGCAGAACCCTCTGGTTGAAATTTTGCTACAGGGTTTAGAGGATAGTTTTTATGGTCTTCAAAGCATAATTAAATTTCTTATCGAGTAAGGATTCCAAAAAACTAAGTCTTGGAGTTTTTGGATGTTTCAAGAGGTGTGAGACTATATTTTTCTTTAGGTTGTGCAAAATAGAACAGGTTATAGAATTTTGTGCACTAACCTTCCACTAACAAACAAATCTGATACCTATCCCAGATATATTTTTTAGATTTCTACTTGTAGAAATCTTCCTTATCAAATCTAGTTTTCAAATCATCAAATTTCATGAATTTCTAATTCTCCTATTGATGGAAAAGTTTATTTCTTCCAAGGATGCACAAATAGTTTTCAGGTGCAGAAATCAAGACGTGTAAGAATTTTCAGAAGGATCTTCGAGGATCAATTAGTTTTAGATTTTTATAAAATTTAAAATCTCACTTAACAATCAAGCCTAAAATCTATATAAAAAATTTGAAAATTTTTTGAGGTCTCTGGAATTAGAAATTGCAGTTCTACTGAGGACTGCGCAGGGGCGGCTCAACACATAGGAAAGCTTAAAGCTAAAATCTAAAATGTGGCTTTTTTTTATTGAAATTTATGTAATTTTTTTATTAAAATTTTACCTTTTGCATCATACTGTATCTCTGAAACTGACTCACTTCAAAGCCTATCAGATCCAAAAACATACAGTAACAAACAAAGAAGAACACAAAGAAAGCAAGTGATTTCAACCGAAAGTTAAATCGGTGAAAAATCAAAGCCTCTTCGTAACAACAGAACTCCAACTTGAGCACGTCATAAAACAATCCACAAACCCTTGATAAACCTCAAAACTAACTAAAAAAAATGAAATTTTGCAAACCACACAGTGCTTCCATTGGACCATTACAGCAGAAACCCATGAGAAAAAGCAACAAACAACAAATCAAGAAAGCCCGAGAAGATCAAACATAGAAATCAACTCATAGAATGATTCAGATGTGGGAAAAACAAAACATGTAAAAAGGACAAAAGCATGAGAGAGAGAAAAAGAGCGCATACGAGCAGCGATCGCAAAGGTCGGTGCTCCAACGAGTTCGCCACCCCTTCCTTCGAGGACCATCTGATTTCGGCTCCTTGCAGTGGAGTTGAAGTAGATCTTAGGCACCGGTATGGCCACCACTGATGAAGATGATGCCATGGAGATAAATGAAGATGAAGCCTAAGAGACAGCCAGACCAAACCCTATAAAAGCTCTCGAGGAGAGAGAGAGAGGAGGAGAGCTGGGGATGCCGTGATTTCTTCTTCTAATCATGAAAGGAGAGAGACAAATGAGCGAAGAGAGACATCTTTATTTCTTCTATCACACCATTTGCCATGTGTGTCGCAACTTTAGAGAGAAAAAATAAATACTGTCGCACCCTTCCACCTTCCTTGCCACCGCTCAGCCGTCAAAAGCTCGGAAACCACCCGCTGTCGAAAGCCTGAAACTCCGCCACCGCTAGAGATGCCTCTCAAATCTGGAATGTCCCCCATCAGAGATCGAAAAATGCCCCTCAAGCCAGACCATAGCCGTCAGATGGATCCGCATCCTCTCCATCAACGGCAGTGTCGTCGGTGTCTCTGATGGCCTCCTTGCTGGTGTCACCCTCGTTCGCCTCGAGACCTCCCTCTGCAAGCTCTCCAGCAACCCCATCGTCCGAATTGCCGACTTCTTCGCCCGCGACCCCAACGGGCACCCACTCTTCTCCACCAATGACGCCCTCTGCCTTTTCACCAAGAACCACTCCCAAGTCCTGTGAGGCTATGACTCCCATCTCACCATCTCCGACGAGAAGACAGCCCTGATAGATGTTAGGGGTGGCCATCTCCTGTCACACCATCTCCCATCTCGCCATCTTGCCATCTCCATCTCCCTTTCGGGTGCCATTCATCTTCTCGCTGGTGGATGGCTGGATGCAATAGAGATAGATGGCAAACGGGTTTGGGGGCCTAAAACAAGTGGGGGCCTAAAGCAAGGGCTTTGGTGGCCTTTCCCTTAAGCCGGCCCTACGCAGGGTGCCAGTTTGTAGGTTTTGATGCAGAAAACTATCTAAATACAAAACTTTAGCCCTAATCTACCCATGCTCTGATACCAAACTGATGTGGAATGAGGCTAGTTCTAGAGGATGCAAACAAACAAGATTATAATAACAATGCAGCAGATAACCAGCAAATAATGATAACGGAGGTGATTATGTTAAAATCAGGAAGAGATTAGTGTTATGCATGCAAATAGTTCAATCCCCTAGATCTAGAAAAAGATCATGGATGATTGAAAAACCATCCATGATTAGGGCATCAGATCACAATTAAAAAATTTAAATCTAATTAATAAAGAAATACAGGATTAACTTTCTACAATAACGATCTACTCAGAGATTCATTTAGAAGCAAGGGATCTCACAAACATGTCGATGAAGACTTCTGGATGAGGGAGGATTCAGATGTTGAATCAGACCGCAGTTGTTGGCAATTCTTTCTGTTGTCCAAGAACAAAGGGATTCGATCCAAGCATATGAAGAATTGCGGCATAGGGAGGAAGCAGTCGTTAGGAAGGAGGGTTGTTGTGTTGGGATCCTGCAGGTTGATGCATTAGGATCCTACAGATTGGTTGGATACTTTATTGTTGAGCAAGACTTATGAGAAGAAAAGGAAGAGAGGGAAAGAAAAAAAGAAAGACGGAGAGGGGGGAAGAAGAAGAAGAGAACTCGTGAGATGAGGAAACAGATTTTTTTTTCCAATCAATCATCAATTACAAGACCATTATTTCTGCTTTTAAAAGAAGAACCTAACAACCTAAATAGAGTAACGTTGAGGAGGGTGTTAGCGATGGAGATGGATGATGAGTTTTGAGGAAGAAGTTAAGAAGGTGATAATCTGATGGCATGCGATGAGGAGGGCGATGAATTTTTCGTGTGAAGAAGCCATGAAAATCTGAAATCACCGTGAAGAGGGCAGCACTCATTTGGTCATGTGTCTTCAAATGGTATGCCTCCAAGTGGTTGACTATGAGACTCCTTAAATGACTGACTCGAACTAGAACTCAATTACGATGCAAATCTAATTTAAGGACTCAATTATAACCCCATTACAGGACTCAAAATAAAAATTATAGGACTCAAAATAAAAGGATTACAAAAATAAAAAGACTTTATCAACATTCAAGCTATAACAAATCACGATGACTGGTGTCCACACCATGATCAGCCTTGAACTTGGGTTTCTGGGACTGACTCCCAGCACCAGGCATCTTTTTATTCTTCTTCTTTTTTCCTTTCTTAAAGGGATGATGACTATCCGAAGAAGATCCTCCCACTAGATTCATTGTCTCCTTGTGGAGCTGGTGATCTTTCTCAAAAGTCTGTAGCAACCCCAACAGACCGTGGTAGTTGACTACAGGCTTTGTCATTCTAAAATGATCGAGAAACGATAGGTAGGACTTGGGAAGAGAGTTTAGGATCGCATCTTTCCCCAGTTGTTCATGCAAAGGGAAGCCGAGTTTGCTCAATTTTTTAATCTGCTCGATTATTTATAATTTATGATTGGTAACAGATGCATCCTCCCTCATCTGGATATTGAAAACGATGCAACTAGTCTTGTACCGCTCAACGTTGTTAGAAGTACCAAAAGAATCCCTCAATATTTGAAGTATTTTCTTTGGCTGAGCTTCTTCAAACTTTTGACTGAACTCGTCATTCATGGAGGCCCGCATGATGCAACGAACTATGGTGCGGTTGTTGAGCCACTTCAAATAAGTATCTCAGATCGCTCCTCGGGCGTTAGGAGCAAGCTCCTCAGATGTCGGATCCATTATCACATAAAGGATCCGCTCGTGCTCCAGGACAATCTTTAATTTTTGATATCAATTATTAAAATTCGATCCGATAAACTTCTCACTATCCAACAGTTATCAGAGTGACAAATTTGAGACCATATTTGCACACACAAAGAAAGAACAAAGTTTAATTAGTATATAAATTTATTAATCCTAAAGACTTGAACTTTAGTCTAAAGGTCTTCTCACTATTTTATACGAATTGGTAGCCTCTACCTTCAATTCGAAGAATTATCTTAATTTTTTAGCAGATACTAAAATTCACACAAACTACATATAGGTCCGAGGATGGCTTGGTCAACCTATATGCATCTATGGGTAGGTTCTCAATCAATTATTTCTCCAAACAACTTTTAGTATTTAATTTAGCCCCAGATTTTATTTTAATAGGCGATGGGCCTCCACTGAAAGTTTGGATTAGGTCAAACCATTAACATGAACCTACTCAGTGATTCTACCTAATGAGTAATCAGGCTCGAAGATGGCTCGATCAACCCAACCATCATCAGATTGTTCATCAGAGTCATCATATGATGAATGATAATTCTATTATTCAGAGAGAACATCAGATGGATGGCACCTGCAATGTCAATCAAAAATAATAGATCCATTATCACTCACCTTAATGGGAGGCTATGATCTAGTTATCACCATAACCAGCTCATTTTAAGGATCTAATAATTTAAAAAATTTAATCGATTTAGAGAAGAGAGAAGAAAAGAAAAGATTAATCAGTAGATCATAATCTTTCCACTGACTTCACCAAGTCACTGAATCAAGTTAGGTCATGCTGATTGAACTGGCACCTAGATCAGTCACACTGATCAACCTTAATAGCATGGGCTAACTCGAATCACTTAACAATCTAATCAAAATTTAGTTCACCAAATTGATTAGGTAAGTGAGATCGGTGGGAGGGTCTGCTAAGCTTGCCTTAGACACCATCGAAATGGCCAGGTAAGCCGCTCTGAATTAAAAATCATCGATCAAAATGCCAAACTTATCTTAGACATCAATTGGTTAACTAGTTTCAATTTGACCAACCTAATGACTCAAGTTCAACCATTGAGCCACAATCAAGGTCTATTTGGTCTAATCAAAGGCATGGACTTGACCATCTACAACTATTATACTAAAAAAATCTTGATTAATCTAATTCAATATTTAGTTAGACTTAATCAATTTCTCTACATGGTCAATCAATTCTTTGATTCTAACCTTAGGTCTAACCTAATTAAAGAAAAGAATCTGATTTAAGCTAATCCATGCCCCATGTTTTATGCAATGTCATTAGATCTAAATCATAATTCTAGATCCAATCAGCTTGATACTTAATTCTCAATTAAGTTTTGCATCAACAGGGTTAAGGTTTCGAAAATAATTTTTTATGTAAATTTTTTACATTAAGTCATAAAATCTTTTAGATCAAATTTTAATTTTTTATGATTTTAAATCAAAATAATTTTGACTAAACAAGATTAGATGTAACTAACTATCTTCGCAACTTGCATCATATACAACAACACCTAGGGTTTCAAGATCTAAAATTTTGTAAGAAAGTAAATTTTCTCTTTTCACTTTCTTCTTCATGGGACCTCACAATGGCACCCCTACACGCTATGAAGAGCACCCCATTGAATGGGAGGAGAGGGTCATGAAACCCTACTTGCTCCTATGATCGAATGACCTGGTGATTGCCCAATTCGAGTACTTTGCTACTCAAAACATCTAATCTAAATAATAATAAGATCTGAAAATAAACTAATTTAGATCTAATCTAAATCATAAATAATCAGATCTAATAACAAAAAATTAGATCTAAAGTCATATTTATTCATATCAAAACAATCTGGCTCTGATACTAGTAGAAGAAAATTTATAGTAGTGCAGTACATGAAATTAAAAAAATTTATACATTAAAAATAATAGATTAAATAATTTAATCTTAATCATATATATATAATCTAATCTTATACTACCATATCAAGATTTTTGATATAAAAAATATGTGCTTTAGATCTGAAAATAAAAATCATATCGATCTCATCGATGCTGAAATTCTAGATCTAACTGTTAGATCTACCATAGGAATCAAAATAAGTTAGAGATCATTACTAAATAAACTTTGATCTTGATCTCCTCTGATCTAATGGTTGGAGAGGATGTTCCTCAGGTTGCTCGCAGCCACACAAAGTCATCTGGCCTCTATAGAAAAATCCATACGAAGATCGGCACAAATCAGGGGCTCGGAGATGCTAGTCTACGAATAACTTCGACAGCTGATCTCTTCCTTCTTCTACAAGCACCTTGAACACTCTAAGTGATAGAGGATCTGGAGAAGGAAGAGAGGAGGAGAAGAAACTCTGAAAATAAAAAATTTATAAAAAAATTGATCATAGGACGTCCAAGAGAGATAGTATAGGACGTCCAAGAGAGATAGCATATGACCCCATAGGTTCGAACCTAAGCCAATAGTATAGGAATAACTTTTTATACCAATCGATGTAACCATCTAGCAATGATGACCCGACGATCGGATGGGTCGAAGTGTTGCAAAGCAACCTTCTAGAACCTACTGGCGTATGGTTAGCGTATAATTTATCTCTTTGATCCAAATACTCAAGGTGACTTAAGGTTTAACTGTCAACCCTAATTAAGTTGACCACATTATATTTCAACCTTTCAAATCCATCTCATGAATTATGCTGGCCAAGGTTTTGCTAAATTGAAATACACTGATGCATATCTCCTACCAATTCAGAGGGGTCAATTCTATCTTGACTCACACACCAACTTGATAAGTACTTGACTACACCTAGTATCCTTCCATCACTAAGTTAGAAACTCAGATAGTCCGATACTAAAGTATAGTGAGTTGCTTACAAGTCACCGTGGTGGTTTCAGGTCGGAGGGACACTTATACCCATACCCTTCATAAGCTACTCTTGACAGCAAAGTGCTCGGCACATGATCATATTCGATGCGAATATACTCATACATTCCATCTGCATGCCACAACAGTATCTCCACACTCTTTGGTTAAGAGGACAACCAACTCATATGGCACACAACGACCTACACTTGATATCACTATCATCCTAATAATAGCGTATCATTTGGTCACAAATAATTTTAAAGACTTAATGATAAATCTTCTTTTGTCGATTAATATATATAGTCCTAAGGACTTCATTACAGCACAGAAATTTAAAGATGATCAATTTGTAATGAAAATATTAAATAATTTTTATTAATAAAAATTCATATATAATTTATAAGATAAGCACAAACATCTAACGATTGGTTTTGGGATATATTTTTCAACACTTGGGACATGGTTCTTGGTGTGAGAAAAAGAGAGGAGAGTCCTCTCTCTTTGGGTGTGCACAAAACCTAGAATTCTAGGGTTTGGTCCTAGAGTTTTGGGAAGAGAGAAAATAGTTTCTTCTTTATTTTTTTTTTAAATCCTCATCTTCTCTAGAAGTCCATCTTCAACCTCTAGAAAGGTTTTAGAGATTTAAAAAAAGAATCCAGATCAACAAAGAAAATGGCCTTCGCGTGAGCTAGCACTCTCGAGAAGATCGATTAGATCGGAGCTTCGAGTGGATCTTTTGTTGAGGCTGGATGTGTGTGCGGCTATGAGCAATCAACAAGAATCATCTTCACCGTGTCTCCCAGTAGTGGCAATCATCGATCCGTGCTTAGGTATCGAGTTTTGAACTCAAATAGGTGTAGATCTGATCTACTACTTACATCCATGCATGCAGCTTTTATCATATGATTATTTTAGATTTTATATACAATATATCATATCATAGATCCTAGAGTAGGTTGATTTGATGATTAGATCATATGCATGTTAGATTAATATGATTAATCTAATTGTCTTCCACTGTAATTTATTCGATAAATTTTTGAAATATATCCATGAAATTGCCTACATTTTTCAACAGGTGGTTGCTGCCAAATTACATAATGAACTACCTACCAAGCTGCTCAATGAAGTGGATGGTCCTTAGCTGGAGATCGGAGTACCATGCTTGTGCTGACTTCTTGAGCGTGGCCAGAAATGCAAGACAGAGGAGAACATTTGAGGCCCATTGATTCATCATGAGATCCCAATAGCCATCAAGGTGGTCAAGTGGATTTGAGGACCCATCAAAAGGTTCCACTAGCATCATCTTGAATCAAGGTGGAATCAATTCTTTTGTTATTCTTTGGAAGAAAGGCGGACGTGCACTAAAGCTAAGGGGGCCGTCATGCTTCCGATCTCCTTCTTGGTACAACTCAAGCCTCTGCTCGATCTCCTAGATCTTCTACTCGAGGTCATATTCATGCTAAGATTGTTGGATTTTAGATATTTTGTGTGCAGATTTCAAAATAATTTTGAGAAACAAGCAATAGAAGACAAGATTAAATCAGATTTAATCCTACACATGTGTTGGGGGTATTTTGGTACTAGCCAAAGACGTGGGAGGAAGACTCTAAACCACACAAACTACCAAGCATATGCCTTGGGTCATTTGGATCTGACAGAGGCATTAATTGCCTCCCCTTCTCATTCCATGCATCCCCCAATAGGCATCATCACAATAGGATAAAAGGAAGAGGGGAAGAGGTGGAGAGAACAGAAAAGGTGGCAGAAGAGGAAATAAATTAATCCCGCATGCCCAACTTTAGCATGCAGGTGCCTGCACCTTCCGTGCATGTCCGACCCCACCTCGGCCTCCTACCTGGCATCTGCTCGGTGCTCCACCTTGGTTATTGACCCCCCAGAGAGCCTCTGTGCGGCCCTGTCACATCCTCTCATCAATAAATGGGGGTAATCATGAGTAAAACAAGCCTTTCCTACACTCTCAGCTATGGCCTGTTAGCCCATACCATTAATAAAGTGGGATCCCCCATATATCATGACATGACAACCCCAGGCATGATTCTTGAGGACATCTAATGGGAGACGAAAATCTCTGACAATCCTGTGCTCTCCCACGATGATAAGTACAATAAATATCCTAATAAAAGAATCAAAATATATATTAATTAATTTTTATTTTTTAAAAATTGATATTTTTGCTTTTGTTTTGTAAAAAAGATGATCACCAATGAAAGAGCTTGATTGGTAGATTCAAAGAAAAAAAATTTAAAACAATCGGACTCAACTCAGACCCCAAATGAAGACCTCAAGCCAAAAGAAAAGAAAAAATAAAAAATAAAAAAACCAGCCAGTCGGCCCAACTGAACCACACAGTCCACGCATGGTCCATGCCCAAAACCAGCAAAGTGATCCACGGTGGTCTACCAGAACAGGGGCTGGTCCACATCCAGTGCATAGACCCCACCGCATCGAGTCTACAAGTGGTCTAGGGGAACAGTGTCCCCTATACTTTATCATGGTGCACGGGTGGGTGGCTCTCTCTTGTGCACTCTCGGACAACTGACATCCATCAGGGGCTTGATCGGACGGTCCATAGTAGTTCTTGGCTGAAAGGAGTTTGGGATGATCCTGTGCACGATCCAATGGTTGTAATTTAATCTGAAGATCGATCCAACGGTTGGAAAGGCTGCCGACTTGATCTGAGTTATTTTGAGGCTGGATTTTAGCCATTTGATCTCGATCTGATGGCTGGCATGGGTTGAGGACTTTGAACACAAATAGAAATCTGATTTCTATCCGATTTCAACCTAGTTTTTGACTATAAAAATAGCAAACTACAGGGAAGTAAGGAGAGAACAGGCAGCAGCAAGCAGTGGTAGGCAGCAGCAACTCAAAAGCCCTTTTTCTTATTTTCTTAGATTTTTATTTTAAGATTTGAGAGAGAGAAAGAGTGGAGAAGAAGAAGATTGTTTCAGGAAGAGGAGGTGCTGTGACAGAGTACTAAATTTTCAAAGATGTATCCAGGAGCCATATCTGGCTAAGGTGCAATCTGAGGGGAGTATAGAAGTCTTTACATAATTTTGTATTTATTTTCTATTCTCTGTAATTAGTAAAATACTTTCAAGTTTTATTTAATTTCTTTTATACTTAATTCCTAAATAAGTTACCGATAGGTGAGATGGATTATGATCATGACAGGATATGATCCATGCTCAGCAAAAGTAACCTATTCTAGGATTTCATATTTACATAACCTATTAGGATATGTACAATCAAATCTTTTAATAGCCTATACTTGTGGGATAGGCCATGATCTTGATAGAATATGAGTCGTACTTGACAAGATAGCCTATGCTTGGGATTTATTTGCAAGACTCCAAATTGATTATGAATTTAATTGTGTAGATTAGAATAAATATCAGAATCTATGTTTGTGATCATCTAAAAATCTAAAAATATTTTTTTCGTTATCTATATCTCTTAATTTTATTTTTGATTTAAATTAATTAATTTTAATTAAAATATTATCAACTTTTAAGAATCAATATTTTTTTTTATTTAGTTAATTGCATCTCAACCCTCTGATCTCCAAGAATACGATTCTGACTCACTCTATCTACGTATAGTGAGTTAGATTTATTTTTGATCGCCTATGATAGTGATCAAATTTTGGCACTATTGTCAGGGATCATTGCAATGGTTGTGTTGACTAAGTAGAAAAAAAATATAATAATAATAATAATAATAATAATAATAATAATTTAGTGTTTATTTTTATATTATATTTCTTTACTGCTTCTAGCTAGATTACTTTATTTGCATGGATAAAAATTTTTTTATTTATTATTCCTAGAGATTTACTGCTTTTTATAGCTTAAAATAATTTACTATCCTAAAAGTAGATTTGATTGCTTGCTTTATTTGTAGGAGATCTAATTGCCCTTTAATCTTTGTATAATTTACTTCCTCACTAGTTAGATTCTCTAAATCTTCTTAAATCTAATTAACTTAATTAAAATCTACCTGTTATTTTTCTTGCTTTACATAAGCTAACATAAAGAAAAAAGAAACAAACCTTATACCTCATAATACTTAATTAATATAGAGAAACTAAATAAACCTTAAAAGAACTTAATATGCCTGGACAACTTGCTTGTTGCATTGCATCTTTCCATAAAATACTTTAAGGATACTTAATCCAATTAAACAAGATAAGGAGGAGATTTGATCATCCTTTCTTAGTCCAAAAACCACCACCCTTCATATTGCATTGACCTAAGTCTTTAAATTAAAATTAATTAGATGTTGACCCTTAAAGAACTCAAGCTCATTAGGACAAGGGACCCTAAGTGTTGGACCGGATTAGGGTTGATCAGTTAACTGGTGTCTAAACAAGCGGTTCAGAAAAAAGATCCTGAAAGAAAGTGGTTACTTAATTGGTTCTATTCGTTGATCTGGCCAATTTATTTAGTATCTAGAAAAGCAACGGAGGGACCCCCACCGACCTTACACTTATCTGACCAGTTAGTTGATTAGCCTCTGACTTAAAAGACTCGAAGGTAACCTTGACGATTAGGAGCTATTTAGAATTAGAATAATCCTAAGTAGAGTTTTAATTTATTTGATAACTTGCTTGCTTTTAAAAGTTAAATCTAACTAAAACACTCTCATCTATCGTCTATAGTTCTATGACTCCTTAGGACTCTCATCTTTAGAACTCTTTTTTTTCTTCTCTCTTTCTCTCACATATATGAAAAAAATAATAAAAAAATTAAATTTCAAAAAATTTCTACTAAGATAAAATGATGATTGGCCAGACACAATCTAAATCCTACAAGCTTATAAGGACACTGAGGGAGAAATGAATTTCATTAGACAATCTAAAATCCTGCAGGGCCTATGTTACCCGATTAGTTCTATTCAATCTTCTAGAATTAGATCCTCAGCTAACAATTTTATAATTGACCCTCAAATAATTAATGTGCATCCGATATTCACTAGAATTGAAGATGCATACAGTTACACAAGAGAGTCTAAAAAAGATTAATTGCAACTTTGACCCATAGAGTTGAAGCCCTAGAATTCAAAGGACATACTCAACTAAACTATGTACCAGCACCCATGTGCATTGCATGCAATGCACTAGATCATATTATGGAGGAGTGTCCTTTCTTGATTAGACCAACCTAAAATGGGATCACACAGGAGAGTACATTCAATGAAAGATATATGAATGAATCTTGTGCACCAACCTTTGATCCGAGATGGAGAAATCATTCCAATTTTATATGGTCATAAGATATAACATTAGGAGCCCACCTTTTTGATAAGCCCTATCTAAGGCCCAATCAAGCATTGAACAATCAACTAGATTTAGATTGTGAGGAATGAGTCAACAAATTAGAAAAGAGTTTAGAGGTCTTGGCACAACCAACCTTAGATATGATAAATATTCTTAGTAATTTCATGCAAACCACTGGTCAGTTACTAAAATAATTAGGCCAATCAGCTACAGCAGTCAGTGAATAAGAAGAGCGTAGAGTACCAAGCCAACTTGAGTTTGACCCTAGAGCCCAATATGATCCAGAGCCTAAACAAGAAGACCAATTTGATCATTTAAGAACATCCAGGTTTGAGGAACTAGAGGAGATATCCGAAGCTGAAAATAATAATGAGGTATCCATCCTTAGTGACCATTGCACTCAGCCAAGATCAGAACTACTAGTTGAACCCCTCATAACACTGGTCGAACCTTTGCCTAAAAAGGAAGAGCTAACAAAGGAAGATCCAGAAACACTCCCTCAGCATATTGAGTACATAGATCTAAGTCCCTCAGACTCTCGACTAGAACTTAAGTTGTACTTAGATTTAATTATAGGAAAAGGGTTGTTAGCTGTCAAGGGAATTAGTCATGCAATGGCCCATGTAGGAAGTATTCTGAGGTAGATCCTAAATCACGTAGGGAATTACAAACCCACATTAAGATTCGGATAGGAATAGGATGAGCACTCTATTAGTGTCTGGCTAAAGATGTTAAACTTAGCACTTGTTGGAACTTAAGACAACTTAATTTCTTAGAATTAGTCTTAATAAAAGTCTGACTGAAGACATCAAACTTAGCACTTTTTGGATGGCAACAAAAACTTTTTATTTTCTCTAACCTTTGCTTTAGTGATTTTTATTTTTTTAAAAATAGTGGACCACTCTGTATGGAAGCACCTGTCAATGAACAAGTATACTTAGTCCAGGTGGTATCTCTCATTATTTTATTTATCTATCTTTATTTTATTTTTTCTTACTCCACTGAGGATAATAAAAATTAAGTTGGGGGATAAGGATAATTAAAAAAAAATTAAAATCTTTGAATAAGTTAATATTTAGCATTTAGGTACCTGATTAGGTTACATATTTGAGTGAAATCGAGTATTTTTTTATTTTGAAAAAAATTGATGCACAGATTAAAAAGTTTACTTTCTATGAGCTTGTGTAGGATAACTATATATTTTTTTCATAAAAAAAAGTTTTCAAAAATTTTACACTGAGTAATTAGACCTCTTTGTCTAAGCAAGCATTGAGTTTCACATCAAAAAATATGAAGGACAAAGAAGCTTTATTGCAAAGCTAGTTTTAACTCGTAGCTTATTTAATTCGAGCAAGTAAGCTCAAGGGATATTTCATACTTAGTGCCTTAAAGCCAACTGGTATGGGAGTCATTGACTGAAAACTTGCTATATGGGTCAAACAGAAAGCTTAAGGGGTTAAGACACTCAATAGCGATACATTGTTAAAAAAATATTAAAAAAATAAAAAAAATCAATAAATGAAGGATAGAAGTAATACTATGCATGTCCATATGACAGTAGAGATAAAGGTAGAGGTAATTTAAAAAAAATTTAGAAAAAATTTAATGTTCTTGGCTTAACTTATACATTAATTAGTATTAATATCCCAATGACATACGCCACTCATGCTCTACTAAATATCAATAGTTTTTTTTAAAAAAAATTGCCTAGTGAAACTTAAAACTCTAAGCTAAATGGTATCTAACACTAATTTCTTTCTTTATTCAAGGACGAGCAAAGCTCATGTTGGGAGATGTGATAAGTATAATAAATATCAAAATAAAAATATCAAAATATATATTAATTGATTTTATTTCTTAAAAATTATCATCAATACAAAAAGCTCGATTTGTAGATTCAAAGGAAGAAAATTTGGAGCAAATCAAACTAAATTCAGACCCCAAATGAAGACCTAAAGCAAAAAAAAAATAAAAATAAAAATAATCAGCCGATCGGCCCAACTAAACCACACGGTCCATGCACAATCCACACCCAAAACCAGCAAAGTGGTCCACGACGATCTAGCAAAATGGGGGCTGGTCCACAGTCGGTGCATAGACCCCGCCGCACCGGGTCTACAGGCAGTCCAGGGGAACAGTGTCCCTTGGTCTTTATCACGGTGCACGGGCAGGTGGCTCTCTCTTGTGCACTATCAAATGGCTGACATCCATCAGGGGCTTGATCAGACAGTCCATAGTAGTTTCTGGCTGAAAGGAGTTTGGGACAATCCTATAAGTAATCCAATGGTTGTAATTTAATCTGAAGATTGATCCAACAGTTAGGAAGGCGCCGACTTGATCTAGATTGTTTTGAGGCTAGATTTTGGCCGTTTGATCTCCATCTGATGGCTGGCATGGGTTGAGAACTTTAAACACCAATAAGAATCTGATTTCTATCCAATTTCAACTTAGTTTTTGGCTATAAAAATAGCAGACTGTGGGAAATTAAGGAGAGAACAGGCGGCAGCAAGCAGCGGCAGGAGGCAGCAGCATAGAAGCCCTTTTTCTTTTTTTTTTAAAGATTTTAGTTTTAGGATTTGAGAGAGAGGGAGAATGGAGAAGAAGAAGATTGCTTCAGGAAGAGGAGGTACTATGACAGAGTACTAAATTTTCAGAAGATGTATGCAGGAGCCATGTCTGGCTAAGATGTAGTCTGAGGGGAGTATAAAAGTCCTTACATAATTTTATATTTATTTTCTATTCCCTGTAATTAATAAAATACTTTCAAGTTCTATTTAATTTCTTTTATGCTTGATTCCTAAATAAGTTATCTATAGGTGGGATGGATTATGATTGTGATAGGATATAATCCATGCTCAGCAAAAGTAACCTATTCTAAGATTTCATATTTACATAATATGTTAGGATCTATACAATCAAATCTTTTAATAGCCTATACTTGTGGGACAGGCCATGATCTTGACAGGATGTGATTCATACTCAACAAGATAGCCTATGCCTGAGATTTATTTGCAAGACTCCTAATTGATTATAAATTTAATTGCCTAGATTAGAACAAATATCAGAATCTATATTTGTGATCATCTGAAAATATAAAGACATCTTTTTCATTATCTATTTCTCTCAATTTCATCTTTAATTTAAATTAGTTAGTTTTAATTAAAATATTATCAACTTTTAAGAATCAATCTTTCTCTTTTGTTTAGTTAATTGCATCTCAGCCCTCTGATCTTCGTGGATATGATCCCAACTCACCCTACCTACATGTAGTGAGTTAGGTTTATTTTTGACCGCCTACAATAGCGATCATATGACCAACAACTTAGCTAGTGGGCAGGATAGTAGGCAGCGAACCGCAGCTGGCCACAACTAACAAACTGTTAGTAGGCAGACAGCCTACCCTAACAGCCTATAGACCCAAGCGTCTAGGCTTAACAAACTCCAATTTCCACCTATAAGAAGAAGAAAAAGAGGAACCCCTTAGGTATGCCATCACTCGACCTCTCATACTCCTTCCTCTATTGAGCAGCAAACTGACTTGAGCATTGGAGGGGTCCCCTAGAGTTAGCTCTGGCTGGAGACTTTTCTTCTAGGTCTCGCCTCCGACAGCCCAGTATTCCACCGACTCCAACCCTCTGGTGCTCGATGAAATTCTGCACCAACAAATTGATACTAGAGAAAGGGTTTCATCCTTATTCGAAGGAGCACAATCAAAGGCAGAGTAGCAATGGTGCCCAAAAAAGCATCTTCCCGCTGCTCCAACGCCACTGCCTTTCGACAGGTGGAAGATAGGGCCAACAACCAGATGCAGCCATCATAGGTAGAAACCCCTCCACCACCTCAACCAATGGTGGTGATGGCAGACAAGTTCAACTTGCTCTCTCAGCAAGTTTAAAATCTGACACCCAGAACAAAGAAAGATAAGAAGGAAAGCCCCTCATGTATCTGTTCTCGGCCTCGGCCTAGGCCACCCATGCATGGCCGTCCATGCTCTACGCGGAGAATAGGTGCCATGATATTTTCTCCTTGATTCTTGATTTGCATATGTTATGGGAATTGCCATGGGCCACTAGTACCTGGCACCTCCCTTCTTCTTGTTCCATCCTGTCGCAAATGATAGAAAGGATGGGAAGAAAAAAAAAGAGGAGGAATGGGCTTCTTCCTCTGGTCCCATCCCATCGCCAATAACACCCAGAAAGAAAAAAGAAGAAGAAGAAGAAAGGGAGAGGAAAAGGAGGGAAGGAAGGGAAAGAGAAGCCATAAGGGAGAGGGAAAAAAGCACCGACGGTCATCGGCCTTCCTTACATGCATGCACGCCTCCACTGGCATCGAAGCCGGCTTCGCCGCCCCTATGCGACTTCTCCCAAATCTTCCACCCCTGTGCAACCTCCCAGATCCACCGCCATCGTGCATTGACGTCGGTTTGGCGGCCTGCAAGCAAACTGGCCCCTCCCATGTACCCGTGTGCATCAAGTCCCGCTAGATGGGCACCCCCGCTCCTCTCTGAAGCCCCCCTTCTGGTCGATGATGCCTCTGCACACTCCTCTTTGGTCGATGCCTCCGCCATGTGCTACACTCCTGTCGAGGCCTCCACATCGAGCATCCTCCGATCGATGTCCCCTCAGCATGTGTCCTTCGATCGATGCCACCTCTGCACACTCTTCGACGGACTCCGCATCCCTCTGTTGGATAGTGCCTCCTGCATGCTCGTGTGCTTCTCTGACGATGTTGAGGCTAGATCGACGGTCCGCACGAGCGGCTCCATGTCCCTTGCATGCCCATGCACCTCTGATAGTTTCGAGGCTGACATCGGCAGCCTTGGATAACTCCCTCTGCTCGTTGGCCATGGGCCTCCCCGACGTGTGCATGCACCATCAGTGCTAAGGCCAGCTTGGTGGTTCCGTGCCCCTCCGTGTGCATGCATGCTCCTATCAATGCTGAGGCCAAATCGATGGCTCCATGATTCCTACTCGTCGAGGCCTAGCTGGTTCTCAAAAAAAAAAGAGAGACAAAAAACAAGAAGGGGCCAAACAGAACCCAAGGGCCTTCAAAGAGAAAACTCATGGTAGGAGTCTAAGTTTTCATCCACTATTCTCCCTCTTCCTTCTCGTAGGATCATAGGACACTAAAACCAAATCGAGTAGAGAAAAAAAATCAAGGCCCAGCGAAGCTCATCCCAAGGCCGAGCCGAGGAGAAAATCAAATCCAAGCAGAGAAAAAAATTTAGGCTGAGCAAAGCTCATCCCAAGGCCGAGCTGAGGTCAAAAATTGAGGCCGAGTTGAGGTCATCGGAAGGCCAAGCTGAGGGCCTCAGAAGTCCCAAGCCAAGATCAAAATCAAAGCCAAACCAAGGCAAAGATGAGAGCCACCTTTCATAAGCCAACCTTGTAAAGCTGAGCTCCCATGAGCTGAAGAAAAAGAATTGACTTGGATGCCAACTAAAGAAGGCCAACTACATGCGGACCAACTAAAATGGGGTAACACAACTCTAATTACCTCCTATTCTCTTTACTTTGAAGCTTAACCTGACTTAAGGACTGGAAGAAGATCTCGATGACTAAAGAGTGGGGGCTAACCAATGAGGACCCCCGAAGCCTGTTGATATTCATCCAAACCACCCATCGATATTCATCTGGGCCGAAGATTAGAGTGGGGGCAAACCAACGAGGACCCCCAGAGCCCATCGATATTCATCCAGGCCATCCATTGATATTCGTCCAAGCCAAAGATCAAAGCGGGGGCTAACTAATAAGGACCCCCAGAGCCCATCAATATTCATCTGGGCTACCCGTGATATTCATCCGAGCTGAAGATCAAAATGGGGGCTTACCAATGAGGACCCCCAAAGTCCATCGATATTTATCCAGATCGTCCGTCAATATTCATCGAGGCCGAAGATCATGAAGAAAAAATAGGTAGTTCAAAGCATGCATTTTTAAAATTTTACAGCAGAATAATAAAAGATTAAATATTTTAATTTTCTAAATATATCTTAAATTAGATCTAAACTACTATTAAAGATCTATGATATAAAAAATTTATATATAAAATTTAAAATAAAATAAAAAACTGCATCGATCACATCGATGCCCTGAATTTGATCTAACCTTTAGATTATATCGGTAGAGTTCAGAACTCATCACCTTTTCATGGGATGATGATATCCATAGATGGTAAGTGTGGTAAGAAGCTCTCACTAATGCTGAGCAGCCGCACAAGTATCCGGCCTCCACGGATGGTCCACACGAAGCCCCTCGGACCGATCAGCCCTTCGTGAGAGTGCTAGCTCGCGCAGTCGGCTTTTGATGGCAGATTTAACTTGATCTCCTTCTTCAATCACCTCGAATCTTTTCGATATTGAAGATGGATCAGAGAAAGATACTAGATGGTGGAGAAAATTTAGATGAAGACTCTTTTCTCTTTGATTTTTTTCTCACCCAAAAACTTAGAACAATTCTAGGTCTCTCACCCAAGAGGAGAACGGTCTCCTCTTTTGTTCATGCCAAGGAGGAAGGAAACCCTCCCAATCTTCATGTCTCAAACAAGAATTTTGACCCTCTTTCTCTCTAGTATCTCATGGTGGAGAGCTCTCTTCTTTTGGCACACAAAATTATGGCCTTCTTATGGTTGTCGCACAAACCAGATAAAACAGGATAACGGCTAGAGTTTGTTGCAATTCAAACTCTTTTGAATTTCAATTTGACTCCAACATTTTCTCACCCTTATCTAACTTAAAGAGGAACTTACTAAAGAAAATTAGGCATGAAAATTAGTTGGGAAGACCTCCTTTTCTCATACACAATAGATCTCTTCAAAAGTAGCCAATGTGTAGAAGGATATGGATAAGGTTTTAAGTTGAAATTCAAACTAATTTGAATTCAAATCAAAACCAACCAATTCCTATCCTTAATGAGTGAAAAAAGAAAGATTATTTTCTAGTTTTCTCATACATAAACTGATTTTGCACGGTAAGAAATGGTGTGAGACAATTGAGGTGGTGCAAGGGATAGAGTCCTACTCATTTGGGACTCTAGGGTTTAACCAATTGGATTTCTTTCAAACCCAATCTAATTAGATCCAAATAAAATATAATAAATCTAATCTAATTAGACTCTTATAATCTTAATTAAATTTGATAAAATCAATAAATTAATTTAGCCATAGATCTGATCAAATCAGGATCATTTCTTCCTTACCGATTAGGTCATCTCATAACCTAATCAGACTTGACCTAACTGAATCAAATTCAATCAGACTTGATCCAGAATTTAATGCTCAATCAAATTAAACTAATTAATAATTTAATCACTAATTAATCCTTCATTAATGATAGAGTTCAAGTCTAGTGGGACTCTTCTCTAGAGTCCCCTCCAGTGAGACTCTTCAGCAGAGTCCCCGTCAAGTGGAACTCTTCACCAGAGTCCCCGTTGACTGGGACTCTTCAGATTAGCCATGTGATCGGAGAGAAACTTCTAATGTGTGTGACTCCATAGGTTCAAACCTAAGTCGGTAGCACAGGAACTGATTCCTGCACCAATCGGAGTAACCATCTAGCAATGATACCCGACATCTGGATAGGCTGAATGTATGCTAAGCAAATCTCAAGAACCTATTTTAACATAGTTACCGTATAATTCATCTCTTTAACCCAAATGCTCAAAGTGATCTAGAGTTTAATTGCCAATCCTGATATGGTCATCCATATTGTATTTTAATTTTTAAAATCCATCACATGGATTACCTCGGCCAAGATTTTACTGAATTGAAACACACTGACACATTAACTCCTACTTATTTGGAGGGGTCAATTCCATCTTGACTCACACACCGACTTCACAAGTACTTGACTATGCCCAGAAACTTTTCATCGCTGAATTAGAAATTTCAATAGTCCAGCACCAAAGCATAGTGAGTTGCTTGCAAGTCACCGTGGTGATCTCAGGTCCGAGGGATACTTATATCTATATCCCTTCGGAGTGACTCTTGACAGTAGAGTCTCCGGAGTTGGTCACATTCAGTGAAATGTACTCCTATATTTCACCTGCATGCCATACCAGCATCTCCATGCTTCTTGGTTAAAAGAATAACCAACCTATATGATACACAATGATCTACACTTGATATGTCTATCATCCTAGTAATAGCATATCATTTGGTCACAAACTCATATAAGGACTAAATAATATATCCTCCTATATCGAATCAAATAGTCCTAAAGACTTCATCATATAACAGGAGTTCAAAATAAGATGTACACAGTGATGAAAAACTAAATAATATTAATTAATTTAATAATTCATATACAATGATAAGCACAACTGTCAACAAGTTGGTGATTGGCTTTGGAATACAATTTCCAACAACTCCCACTTGGACTAAAGCCAATCAGTGCAGTATCGTATATCTATCTTTGATTTGTAGTCTTCGAACTCCTTGACATCGAGGGCTTTAGTAAATGGGTCGGTCAAGTTCTCTTTTTCGTCGATCTTCTGAAGCTCGACATCACCTCGATCCACGATCTCTCAGACCAGGTAGTGGCGGTGCAAAATATGCTTAGTCCACTGATGTAACTTCAGTTTCTTCGCTTGAGCAATGGCACCAGTATTGACGCAGTACAACAAGATAGGGCCATCAAGGGAGGATGCCACTCTAAGCTCGTTGATAAACTTTCATAGCCACACAGCTTTCTTCGCATCATCTGATGCCGCAATATATTTCACCTCACAAGTAGAGTTGGCCATAGTGTGCTGCTTGAAATTTTTTCAGTAAATTACTCCATCATTCAGGGTATAAATATATCCCGATATGCTTTTGCTGTCGTCATAATCTGACTAAAAATTGAAGTCTGTGAACCCTATAAGTTTTAGATCAGATTCTCCACAGATAAGCCACTGATACTTAGTATTTTTCAAATACTTAAGGATGATCTTTACGACCTTTCAATGATTCTGACTTGGATCGAACTGGTATCTGCTCACTACTTCTAAAGAATATGCCACATCCGATCACGTATATGTCATGGCATACATAATAGATCTCACTATCGAAGCATATAGAATTCTACTCATATGCTCTCTCTCTTGAGGAGTTATCAGATAATCACTCTTCGAGAGAGAAATTCTTTGGCCTATCGAAAGATAGCCTTTCTTGAAATTCTCCATGCTGAACCTTTTCAACACAGTATCAATGTACGTTGACTAGGATAATCCAAGTAACTTTTTAGATCTATCTCTATAGATCTTCATCCCAAGGATGAAGGATGCTACTCCCAAGTCTTTCATAGAGAACTATGATGATAACCAAATTTTTATTCCCTGTAATACAGGGATGTCATTCTCGATTAAGAGAATGTCATCGACATACAAAATAAGAAATACTATCACAGAGTTATTAATCCATTTGTATATGCAGAGTTCCTCTCCATTCTTAATGAAACCACATTCTGATTACTTTATCAAAATGCATGTTCCAACTCCAAGATGCCTGTTAAGTCCATAGATAGACTTTTGAAGTTTGCACACCTTAGACTCATCTGTGGATATGAAATCTTTAGGTTGTATCATATACACCTCTTCTTCTAACTCTCTATTTAAGAAAGCTGTTCTCACATCTATTTGCCAGATTTCATAGTCAAGATGTGTTGCTATCGCAAGCATAATCTGAATAGACTTGAGCATTGCCACAGGAGAAAATATCTCATCATAGTCAATACCATAATGCTGACGGTAATCCTTGGCAACCAGACGGACTTTATAGGTCTCCACCTTCTCGTCTGTGCCTTTTTTCTTTTTGAAGATCCACTTATACGCTATGGATTTTATCCCTTCAGATGGGTCAACCAATGTACATATATTATAGATTTTCATGGACTTTATTTTGGATTTCATGGCTTCCAGCCACTTCTCAGAGTTAGATCTCTGCACCGCATCCATATAGGTGATCGGATCCTCATTGTTCTCATCGAGTTCAACTGGATCTCCATCCTGGATTAAGAAATCGTAGTATCTATCCGATTGATGCGATACTCTACCAGATCTTCTTAAAGATGTTTCTACAATAGGTTTCAGATTTGATCTAATCAAGTCTGACTCTATGGGTTTACTAGATTATGTCGATTCTTCTACCGATCGAACTTCATCAAGTTCAATCTTTGAGGTATTAGTTCCTTCACAAAAGAACTTCTTTTCTAAAAAGATAGCCCTATTACTAATGAACACCATCTGTTCATCAGCAAGATAGAAGTAATATCCCTTGGTCTCTTTTGGGTACCTTATAAATAGATATTTGTCAGACCTTGGTCCAAGCTTGTCAGTTTTTAATCATTTGATATAAGCCAGACATCTCCAAATTCTCAGGTGAGAGAGTGCTGGCTTACGTCCTGTCTACATCTCATATGGCATTTTACTTACAGACTTACTCAAAATTTTATTTAAAATATAACAAGCCAACTCGAATGCGTATCTTCAAAAAAAATTGACAGACTTGCAAAGCCCATCATGGATCGAATCATGTCTAACAGGATTCGATTCCTCCTTTCTGATACACCATTATGCTATGGTATTTCAGGAGGGATCCATTGTGAGAGAATCCTATTCTCTTTTAAGTATGTCAGAAACTCACTAGAGAGGTATTCTCCTCCTCAGTCGAACTGAAGAGTTTTAATACTCTTTTTAGTTTATTTCTCTACTTCATTACGGAATCATTTAAATATTTTAAATGATTCTGACTTATGTGTCATTAAGTAGACATGCCCATATCTCGATAGGTCATCTGTAAATATAATGAAATAATAATATCCATCTCTGGTACTAGTATTCATAGGTTCACATACATCAATATGTATCAGACTTAGAACTTTACTGGCTCGCTCACCTTTTTCAGTAAAAGGTGATTTAGTCATTTTTTCAAGAAGACAGGACTCACAGGTTGGGAGTGATTCATAATTACTGACTTTGAGAATTTTATCTTGTGTCAACCTATTTATTCTGTTTTTATTAACATAGCCTAACCTACAAAGCCAAAGGTAGATATCGGAGACATCACTAATTCTAGGACATTTGTTGGATGTGTACATTACACTAACAGATTGTGATAATATGTAAATACCATTATTCAGTTGTCCATCCATCATATTAACACCATGCATAATGATATTAAAATTATTTCTTTTTATTAAAATTTTATAACCGTACATGGTGCCAAAAGGCCTATAAAAATAATATTCAATAAAAAGAAAGGACAAAAGTGACATTCACTTAGAATAATTATATTAGACTTGAATACAAGCTTAATAGTCCCTAATGCTAGAACTAAAATTGGTCTTCCATCTCCAATATTAAAGAATCTTTCATCTTCTTCAAATCTTCTACTGACCTGCTTACCCTGTAATGAATTGCAAATATTAAAAGGGCTTCCGATATCTAATACCCAAATAGTAAAATCATAAATTGAGAAATTACAAGGTGTTATCATATAATTACCTTGTCCAGCAACAACTTGCTTCTTTCTCGGTCTGTTCGGACCCAGGGAGGCAATGTATTGAGGATAATTTTTTTTTCAGTACCTTTGCTTCTTGCAGTAGAAGTATTCTGCCTGACTCTGATCATACTTGTATTTTTTGGTCTGACTGGGCTTGGATGCCCCAGCACTTTATACCCTTTTTTTGTTCTTCTTTCTTTTCTTAAAGGATCGACGTCCAGAAGAAGACCCTCCCACAATATTCACCGACTCTTTTTGGAGCTGGTGATCTTTCTCAAAGTTTTACAGTAACCCCAGCAAATCATGGTAGTTAACTGCAGGCTTTGTCATTCGAAAATGAGTAAGAAAATAGAGGTAGAATTTAGGTAGAGAGTTTGGAATAGCATCTTTCTCCAACTGCTCATGCAAGAGAAAGCTGAGCTTGCTTAGGTGCTCAATCATCTCGATCATGTACAATATATGATCAGTGACTGATGCTCCTTTCCTTATTCGAGCATTGAAGATGGCATAACTAGTCTTGTACCTCTCAATATCGTCAGGTGTGCCAAAGAATTCGTTCAATATTTGTAACATGTCCTGTGGCTGAGCATTCTCGAAATGACAGCTAAACTCATCATTCATCACCGCCAGCATAATACAATGAATCATAGTTCAATTGTTGAGCCACTTCTGATAAGTATCTCTGACTGTGCTATGTGCATTCGAAGCTGGCTCTTCGGGTGTCGGATCTGTCAATACATATAAGATCCGTTCGTGCTCCAGGACTATTTTGAGCTTTCAATACCAGCTATCAAAATTTGATCCCATCAATTTATCACTATCTAATAGTGATCAGAGCGATAAGGTGGTGGCCATAACTGCAAAAGAAAAATCAAAATCTAATTAGTATATGAATTGATTAAGCCTAAAAATATGGATTTTAGTCTAAAGATTCTCTCACTATTTTATTCGAATTGATAGCCTCTATCTTCAATTCAAAAAATTACACTAATTTCTTAGTGGGTACTAGAATCTACATGGACTGCACATGGGTCCAAGTGTGGCTCGGCCAACCCTTGTGTACCCACGGATAGGTTCTTAACCAATTATTTCATCAAATAATTTCTAGTATTCAATTTTGGCTCAGACACCTCTTCAACAGGTGTGTGGGCCCTCTACTGAAGGTTCTGGTTAGGTCTAACCATTAACATGCTAGAATTTAATGTATCTAACAAATAAGTAATCAGGTCCGAGTGTAGCTCAGCCAATCTGACCATCATCAGAAAAATACAACTAAAATAACATATTATGAATGATAATTTCGACAGCCAGATGAGCACCAGGCATGTGGCGCCTTCAATGATCATTTAAACCATTGGACTCATTATCACCCAACTTAATGGGAGGCTATGATCTAGTTATCGCCATAACTATTTCATTTTTGGGACCTAACAATTTTAGAAGATTTAATTTGTTGAATTAAGAGATGAGATGAGACTTGACTAGTTAATCTTAATCCTCTCACTGACTTCACCAAGTCAGATTTAAGAAGATCAGGCATAAGCTGGTCCAGCCAACCAGTCATGAATCCTCCTACTGGCTTCACCAAGTCATAAAGAGGACTCAAGATAAGTTGAACTAGGGATACCTAAATCAGTCATACTAATTTTCTAGTTAGCATGGGTCAACTCCAATCATTAAGTGATCTAATCAAAACATAATTCACTATGTTGGCTAGGTAAGTGAGATCGATGGGAAGGATATACCATTAACTCGACATAGACTCAATCTATGCGAGTAGCTCCCAATTATTGACCATCAATCAAAGTTGCCATACTTACCTTAGACACCAACTGGTTAGTCATTTTCCATTTAATCAACTTATAGACTTGGATTCGACCATGGAGCTACGATCAAAGTCCATATTGGTCTAATCAAAGACATGGATTTGACCAACTATAACTATTAAAATTGATCAAGAGAAGAAATTGACCCAATCAGAATTAACTTTTAATTAGATTTGATCAATTACTAACATAGTCCATTATCAATGATTTCTAACCCTAGGTCTAATCCAGTTAAATAGACTTGACTCGAGCTAACCCATTAACCCATGAGTTATGAAATTAATGCCTTAGATCTTTGATTCTCAAATCTAGATCGCTTAATTCTTAATTAAGTTTTGGACTGATATGGGTTTGGATACGGTGTTTGAAAATAGTTTTTAATTTTATAAAATATTTTTACAATCAATCATCTAATGATCAAAATTTTAATTTTAGATCTAATATATATTATTTTAGATCTAAAATAAAATTTTAAAATTTTTTTTATTATTCATCATCATGAAAAAGATCGTGTAGCACCCCCACACGCAATAGGAGATCCCATCGAATGGGTAAATAGGATAGTAAAATCATGATTTCTCCTATAACCGGACGGCTACGAGGATCTATCCAATCAGATTACTATACTACTCAGATTCAAAATTAACTATTTAGATCTAATCTAAATAATTAAAATCAGATTATATACAAAAAATTTATGTCATAAGAAATCTGGCTCTGATACCATATGAAGGAAAAATAGGTACTTCAAAGCATGTATTTTTAAAATTTTAC
The DNA here is from genome assembly GCF_000442705.2 of Elaeis guineensis. Taxonomy (NCBI): domain Eukaryota; kingdom Viridiplantae; phylum Streptophyta; class Magnoliopsida; order Arecales; family Arecaceae; genus Elaeis; species Elaeis guineensis. Next base: position 22,477,768 of record NC_025999.2, read on the forward strand.
AATGAAATAATAAAAGATTAAATATTTTAATCTTTTAAATATATCTTAGATCAAATCTAAACTACCATTAAGGATCTATAACATAAAAAAATTTATATATAAAATCTAAAATAAAATAAAAAAATTATGTCGATCACATCGATGTCCTGAATTTGATCTAACCTTTAGATTATGTCGGTAGAGTTCAGAACTCATCACTTTTTTGTGGGTTGATGATCTTCAATACTGGTAAGCATGGTATAAAGCTCTCACTGATGTCAAGCAGCCACACAAGTGTCCGACCTCTACGAATGGTCTATACAAAGCCCCTCAGACTGATCAGTCTTCCGTGAGAGTGCTAGCTCGCACAGTCAGCTTCTGATAGCAGATCTAACTTAATCTCCTTCTTTGATCATCTTGAATCTTTCTAATGTCGAAGATATATTAGAGAAGGATGCTGGATAGTGGAGAAAATTTAGTTGAAAACTCTCTTCTCTTTGATTTTTCTCTCACCCAAAAACCTTGAACAGTTCTAGATCTCTCACCCAAGAAGAGAACGGTCTCCTCTTTTGTTCATGCCAAGGAGGAAGGAAACCCACCCAATCCTCACATCCCAAAGAAGTATTTTTGACCCTCTTTCTCTCTGATATCTCATGGTGAAGAGCTCTCTTCTTTTGGCACAACAAAATGTGGCCTTTTTATGGTTATCGCACAAACCAGATAAAATAGGTAAGGGCTAGAGTTTGTTGCAATTCAACCTCTTTTGAATTTTAATTTGACTCTAACTTTTTCTCACCCTTATCTAACTTAAAGAGAGACTTACCAAAGAAATTTGAGCATAAAAATTAGTTGGAAATATCTCCTTTTCTCATACACAATAGACCCCTTCAAAAGCAGCCAATGTGTGGAAGGATATGGATAAGATTTTAAGCTGAAATTCAAACTAATTCGAATTCAAATCAAAACTAACAAATTTCTATCCCTAATGAGTGATAAAAGAAGTATTATTTTCTAATTTTCTCATATACAAACTAATTTTGTGTGGTGAAAAAAGGTGTGAGATAATTTAGGTGGCGCAAGGGATAGAGTCCTACTCATTTGGGACTCTAGGGTTTAACCAATTGGATTTCTTTCAAATCCAATCCAATTAGATCAAAATAAAATATGATAAACTTAATTCAATTAGAATTTTATAATATTAATTAAATTTAATCAAATTAATAAATTAATTGAGTCATAGATCTGATCAAATCAGGATCATTTCTCCCTTACCGATTAGGTCATCTCATAACCTAATCAGACTTGACCTGATTGAATCAAATTCAATCAAACTTGATCCAAACTTTAATACTCAATCAAATTGAGCTAATTAGTAATCTAATCACTAATTAATCCTTTATTAATGATAGAGTCCAAGTCTAGTGGGATTCTTCTCTAGAGTCCCCGTCTAATGAGACTCTTTAGCAGAGTCCCCGTCAAGTGGGACTCTTCACTAGAGTCTCCATTGACTGGGACTCTTCAGATTAGCCATATGATCAGATAGAAACTTCTAATGTATGTGACCTCATAGGTTCGAACCTAAGTCGGTAGCATAGGAACTAATTTCTGCACCAATCAGAGTAACCATCTAACAATGATACACGACGTTCAGATAGGCCGAATGTATGCTAAGCAACACTCCAGAACCTATTTGAATATAGTTACCGTATAATTCATCTCTTTGACCCAAATGCTCAAGGTGATCTAGGATTTAACTGCCAACCCTGATATGATCATCCACATTGTATTTCAATTTTTAAAATCCATCACATGGATTACTCCGATCAAGATTTTACTGAACTGAAACACACTGATACATTAACTCCTACTTATTCGAAGGGATCAATTCTATCTTGACTCACACACCGACTTCATAAGTACTTGACTGTGCTCAAAAATTTTTCATCGCTGAATTAAAAATTCAAGTAGTCTGGCACCAAAGTATAGTGAGTTGCTTGCAAGTCACTGTGGTGATTTTAGGTCGGAGGGATACTTATATCTATATCCCTTCGGAGTGACTCTTGACAGCAGAGTACTCCAGAGTTGGTCATGTTCAGTGAAATATACTCTTATATTTCACCTGCATGCCATACCAGCGTCTCCATGCTCCTTGGTTAAGAGGACAACCAACCTGTATGGCACACAACGACCTACACTTGATATGTCTATCATCCTAGTAATAGCATATCATTTGGTCACGAACTCATTTAAGGACTAAATGATATATCCTCTTATATCGAATCAAATAGTCCTAAGGACTTCATCACATAACAGGAGTTCAAAATGAAATGTACACAGTGATGAAAAATTAAATAATATTTATTAATTCAATAATTCATATACAATGATAAGCACAACCATCAATAGGCTCTTTGGGACATAATTTCTAACAGATCAGAGTGAGGGCTAACCAATGAGGATCCTCGAAGCCTGTCGATATTCATCCAGGCTGAAAAGCCCATCCCCAAAGGTCTCCACAATTGACCCCCAATCCCATGCGGAGTCATGAGTCCTGTGGCCACCAAGAACGTCACCAGCATCGATCGTTATCCCATGCATCAGTCTCTGGTCTATACATCAACCACCGAACCATCCCTCCAGTAATCACCATACCTCGACCAACAATCTCTGATTTGGTCAATCTCTATCTTGGATGTTAAGAAGGCTGATAGTAGACTCCTATCTATTTCAAATCAAGCCATCATGAAAGACAACGGGCACCGCATCAAGCCATTATGGTGCTTGAGGCATTAATTCTCAAGCATCATCTTGCATTTATGAACTGATGCAAACTCTTGGAAAAAGTAATCTGATGAGGCCTAGTGGAGGACATCAAAAGAAAATTGAGGCCAAGCTAAGGTCATCAGAAGGCCAAGCCGAGGTCAAAAATTGAATCCGAGCTGAGGTCATTAGAAGGCTAAAGCAGAGTAGAAAAAAACAAGGCTGCGCAGAGGAAAAAATGAAGGTCGAGGAATCCAACTTGAAGGAGCTTTTGATCAGCTTGAATGAAAGAATAAGTGCCCTACAAGCCAATCACAAGGATTATGTGATGGAACTTATTCATATATTCTTTCAATTCATGTAAAGATATTTGTTGTTGATATAAATAAATATGAGGTATTTTTGATTCATCATTTTAGTTGCATCTTTTTATATTAAGGATTATGATGAACCCCAAAGATTAGGATAATAATTTTGGAGGACATGAATGGGTCATGCCGATGAGATCTAAAATCTTAAAATTCTAATCTTAAATAGTTCTGGTCATAAGAATATTGAGTCGGGGATCAATATTCAGAAAGACTGACACATCCTTTGTATGCTTAATAGAGAGGGTGGCTGATCTCACAAGCTACTTATATGGGGATACTAATACAAAGATGTGGGTACTCATTAAGGAATGAGTTCACTAAATTACCCACGATCAGAGAATATCTTATGGAGTCTTACTTACATGTCAAAAGATAATTCTCTAAGTGGGAGTTGTGCAAATAATTCTTAGACCTGAGATCACCATGGAATCTTGTATATATAAATTCATATTTTAGTTCACACTCAAACATGATATTAAATCATATACGGGATGTTCTAAATATGGTGGAGTGTGTATGGAGGTTGTGAGTAGGTTAACAAGAAATTGATCATTCTTAGTAAAAAGAAATGACATCCTACGTATTCTTTTCTCTTGATAAACTCAGGAAGACTTTGGCCAAAGCAAATGAAGGTTAGATAGGGATTCTAATGCTTCATTAGAGTTATCATTGATTGATAAAAAATCAATAAGAATATGTGCTGAGTTTGACATGATTCCATACTCATAAACATATTCAGGATACAGGATGATCAAAGGACTGGATTGCATGGTAACTTACCACTGAAGGGCATATTTGATTTTTTTCATCAAATTTCACATTTTTTAGGTAGTCATGATACATTGATAGACGTCAATCTTGACTTGTGGGTTTGATCAAATTAAAAGTTTATTTTGATCACAAATTAGACAGGGTTCTAATTGCTGAATTCAAGTTAGCTTATTTCGGACCTAAATTGATTAGAAGGGTTCTAATCAAATTTGGTCCACTTGCATCTAGACCTACTACTAACTAGATGAGGAATCCAATGGGTCACACACAAAAGAGACTAATCAAGGATCTAATTGGATTAGTTTAAGTTTGCAGAGTTAACATGCTAGCACATGTTGCAAACACTAGCTCCAAATCAGTTTTGATTTCGGTTCTAATTTGAATAGAATTGAGTTAATTAAGCTCATGATTTATTTGGATCTGATTTAGGTTAGCCAAATGTTGGCACCTAATTGAATTTCTCTTATTTGGTTTGGCCTAATTGGATTGGGTTAGCTTTGACTTTGTGTTATGGATAGATATGGACTAAAGAGTCCATGTGGTTATGGAGTCTTAACCAAACACCCATGCCACCTTATTTTTGAGTTTTTCCATGACCTAAAGAGCTGAATGGCACCTCCAATATAAGCCCTTGGATGGCATGAGGCGCTGATCTGTGGTGGAGAAGGAGGGCGCTACAAATTGTTGCTACGTGACTCTTCGGAAACACCGATAAAAGACCGCATAGACTCTTTCTGCTTTAAGTCTCTTAGGTGCCACTTATATCAGATAATCTTCTGGCTTTTATACATTTAAGGAAAGAGCTTCCATGTGTAAAAATCTAAAAATAATCTGATTAACGAAAAGATGCTTATCACATCTTTTATTGGGTGCACGCGGGAGAAGAATAAAACATCGTATCTGATAAGAGAGTTTTACTTATAGAAGGACTCTTATCAGATATGACTTTTTTTCTATTTAGGATGTGGAAAGACCTCTAAAATTTGATTTGGGGCATGTGGATTGGATAACACCCATTGATAGGCTTCTCCACACTAATTATAAATAGCATGGAGTCTCTGGTGTTTTGGCATTCAGAAGTCTATTTCTTCTTTCTTACATTCATCTCTAATTTGTCCAATTTCTTTCTTCCTTCCCTTGTTAGGACAAGTCCAATATAGTAAGTACAAGTCCAATTTAGGACAAGGGCTTAGGAAGATAGTAAAGGAAGATGAAGAGATAAGAAAGGTAAAGAAAGACAAGCCAAGGGAGGAGGGTGTTCAAGAAAACACAAGAAGTGTTATGCCGTCCAAATTAGTGAAGAAAAGTCTTGAAGGAGCTTGTATCTTGATCCAGTCTCTGTGTGGATCACTATTGGAGGATGAATGCTTGGGCGCCTAGTGGAAGCTCTGTCGAAATTTTTTTTGGATTTAGCAATACAAGTATTCTTCTATATCTTCTGTAGTGTCATGTATGTTTAGATATATGATTGTTAATCATCAAAGAGGTCTTGACTTAGGGTATGATAATTATGATTTCATTATGCAAAGTTATGAAATTCATACTTCTATTGTGCTATCATAATTCAAAAGTGGTATCAAAGCCAATTTTGATTGGTTCAATCATATGAGAATGTCTATATATAGAATTATATATACATGCGAGTTGCATGCATTGATATACTGTATGTGTTATATTATGTAAATAACTTTGTTATGATTTATTTTTTAATATATATTTGTTAGATCATAATCATGCAGTTAAATTTTTAAGGATGTGCTTGTGACCACTAAAGCCCTCATAAAAAAATTATATTAAGTTGTAGTGATCAGAACCAGTGGCTAACCAATTCTTGAGTCGATTAATCAATTGGTATCTAGGAGAGTATTAAAGGTGGTTCTTTAATTGATTCCATTGACTGACCTGATCAATTTATTAGTGTCTAAAGAAAGCAATGGAAGGACCCCCACCTACTTACCTGGCCAATTAGATTAGTCTAAATCTTGAATTTGGTCTGCTTAGTGTTTATTACACTACTAAAGCCTTCCTTCATGCTAAGATGATTATTATTTTAAGAACCATAGTAAGTTTGTTGTGCTATTCACAAGACTTACTATGGGACTAATATAATAAAATCTTGGTGCATTATGAATGCTTATGGCATATTTGAATTATTATTACTTTGTTGTTCTATCCACAAGAGCAATATTAATTTCAAATATGGCTGTATGGAAATGAAGGGTTTGACTTAACTAAAATATTATGGTTTGTTGTGCTATCCATAAGACTATAAATATTTTACAGGCAGTTTATGTTGAGAATATAATTAGAAAGATTTTTCTATCTTTGATTTCACTGAAGTTTGTTGTGCTATCCACAAGACTTCTTTGAGGAATAAAGATCTCAACTCCACTAAGAGATCGATTTAGGATTTTTCGTCTATCATAGAGAGGGCTATGATATATGATAAAATAGTAGAAGCAATAACTAGAATAAAAAGATCTCATCTAGTTATACATGTCATCATGAATTGTCTGCTTATATGATTATTCAACATGTTGCAAACACTTGTATCCTTGATGCTTATATGATTAATCTAATTGTAGATTAAAACTCTGCATTATGGCTACTTCACTCTCACTATGTTGCATCCTTGATGCAAATAAGCTGACTGGTCCCATACTTATAATGTTTCATTAGAGTTATCATTGATTGATAAAGAATCAATAAGAATATGTGTTGAGTTTGACATGATTCCATACTTATAAACATATTCAGAATACAGGATGATCAAAGGACTGGATTGCATGGTAACTTACCACTGAAGGACATATTTGATTTTTTTTATCAAATTTTACATCTTCTAAGTAGTCATGATACGTTGCTAGATGTCAATTTTGACTTGTGAGTTTGATCAAATTAAAGATTTAATTTGATCACAAATTAGATAGGGTTCTAATTGCTGAATTCAGGTTAGCTTATTTCGGACCTAAATTGATTAGAAGAGTTCTAATCAAATTTGGTCCACTTGCATCTGGACCTACTGCTAGCTAGATAAGGAACCCAATGGGTTACATACAAAAGAGACTAATCAAGGATCTAATTGGATTAGATTAAGTTTGCAGAGTTAACATGCTAGCACATGTTGCAAACACCTAGAATCAAATCGGTTTTGATTTCGGTTCTAATTTGAATAGAATTGAGTTAATTAAGCTCATGATTTATTTGGATCTGATTTAGGTTAGCCAAATGTTGGCACCTAATTTAATTCCTCTTATTTGGTTTGGTCTAATTGGATTGGGTTAGCTTTGACTTGGTGTTATGGATAGATATGGCCTAAAGAGTCCATGTGATTATGGACTCTTAACCAAACACCCACGCCACCTTATTTTTGAGTTTTTCCATGACCTAAAGAGCTAAATGGTGCCTCCAATATAAGCCCTTGGATGGCATGAGGCGCTGATCTGTGGTGAAGAAGGAGGGTGCTACAAATTGTTGCTATGCGACTCTTCGGAAACACCGATAAAAGACCGCATAGACTCTTTCTACTTTAAGTCTCTTAGGCGCCACTTATATCAGATAATCTTCTGGTTTTTATACATTTAAGGAAAGAGTTTCCATGTGTAAAAATTTGAAAATAATTTGATTAACGAAAAGATGCTTATCATATCTTTTATTGGGCGCGCGTGGGAGAAAAATAAAACATCGTATCTGATAAGAGAGTTTCACTTGCAGAAGGACTCTTATCAGATATGACTTTTCCTCTATTTAGGACGTGGAAAGACCTCTAAAATTTGATTTGGGGCATGTGGATTGGATAACACCCATTATTAGGCGTCTCCACGCTAATTATAAATAGCGTGGAGTCTCCGGTGTTTTGGCATTCAGAAGTCCATCTCTTCTTTCTTATATTTATCTCTAGTTTGTCCAATTTCTTTTTTCCTTTCCTTGTTAGGATAAGTCCAAATATAGTAAGGGCAAGTCCAATTTAGGACAAGGGCTTAGGAAGATAGTAAAGAAAGACAAAGAGATAAGAAAGGTAGAGAAAGACAAGCCAAAGGAAGGTGTTCAAGAAAACACAAAAGGAGTGTTGTGCTGCCCAAATTAGTGAAGAAAAGTCTTGAAGGAGCTTGTGTCTTGATCTAGTCTCTATGTGGATCACCATTGGATGGCGAATGCTTGGGCACCTAGTGAAAGCTCTGTCAAATTTTTTTTTGGATTTAGCGGTACAAGTATTCTTCTATATCTTCTGTAGTGTCATGCATGTTTAGATATATGATTGTTAATCACCAAGGAGGTTTTGACTTAGGATATGATAATTATGATTTCATTATGTAAAGTTATGAAATTCATACTTTCACTATGCTATCATATCCCAACATTGAAGTCAACGGCCTTTGATTGGTCCAACATTGAAAGAGCCTTTGATCGACCTAAAATCAATGACCTTTGATCGACCCAACATTGAAAGAGCATTTGATCAACTTGAAATCAACAGCCTTTGATCGATCCAACATAGAAGGAGCCTTTGCCAGGTTGAAATCAATGATCTTTGATTGGCCCAATATTAAATGAGCCTTTGATCGGCTTGAAATCAATGGCTTTCATCGACCCAATATTGAAGGAGTCTTTAATCGATTTGAAATCAACAATCTTTGATCAGCCCAACATAAAAAGAACCTTTGATTCAACAATCTTTGATCGACCCAATATTGAAGGAGTTTTTGATTGGCTTGAAATCAGCAACCTTTGATCGACCCAACATGGAAAGAACCTTTGATCGGCTTGAAATCAATGGTCTTTGATCAGCCCAATGTTGAAGGAGCCTTTGATCGATTTGAAATCAATGATATTTGATCGGTCCAACATCGAAGAAGCTTTTGATCGATTTTAAAAATCATAGTCTTTGATTGATTTTAAAAATCAATGACTTTTGATCGACCCATGGGAGTCTCTAATCAACTATAAAAATCAGTTCCCATGTAAGCTTTATCAACTCCTAGCTATGCTATCCATCATGCGTATGCTTTGGATTTGCTCTGGGTCACTTGAACATGACGTAGGCAATGATTTATCCCCCCATGTACCTGGCACATGCAATAACTTCTTCTCTCGAAATAGGGAAGGAAGAAGAAATGAAAGAAAGAGAAAAGATAATGGAAGAAAGGGAAATGAAGAAACTCCGCATACTCAACATCGGACGGCATCGGGAGCATTCGTGCATGATCCCATATGCATCCATCCATTGCACCAAACCTCCAGCTCAACCGAGTCAAAATCTGTGATGCCCCAACCCAATTGGGCCTAACCCATTTGACCTCAACCCCCACCAGCACTGATATCAAAGCAAAAAAAAAAATTGGACCAGCACGTGCTGTGCACGTGCTGGGTGGGAATTGGTCTTTCGCTGGGAAGCCTCTTCCGTGAAGTCTTCGCCCGCAGAGAAGGATTTCGGGGAGGACTCAAACTCCTCCCCTGGAACTCTTTAAAGAGGAGCCAAACCTCCCTTTTGAACCCCTCTGGCTCCGGCAACCACCCACAGCCGAGCTCCCTTTCTCTCTCACCATCTTCCTCTCTCTATTCATCTCTTTTGTTTTGGATTGTCTTCACCATGTTCGATGAATCATGGGTTGAGCATCACCGAGAATCAAATAAAAATCCCTAAGCTTGTGATCTAATCTTCTGTCACATCCTTCTAAGTCCTGGAATCATGAATTCGCAATGAACAATTGCTGGAAATTCCTAGAAAAATCTGATTTTTGGTTTCCCCTGTTTCTTCTGTGGCTATTCTTGATCATTCGGCACCATTTGGCCACCACCGGTCGTCGGACCTGAGTCACCAGTCTCGGTCTGTCGCTGCTCCTCCGGCTGCGAGCCTTCCCGATGGGAAGGAGGCCCACTTTGGCGTTGGGGGTGGAAGAGGGAGTTCGTTGTTCCGCCTATTCCATGGGAAGAGAGGAACAGAGGATGCGGTCCTCTGTTTCACCGTGAAAATAATAATAATAATAATAATAATAATAATAATATAAGAGAAGGAAGGAAAAAAAGAAAAAAAAAGAAAAGAAAAAGACACTCTCCTCTGTTCTCTCTCTTTCCTCTCTTTCTCTCTCTAATTTTTCTCTCCATTTTCTCTCTTTAGATTATTTTTCTCTCTTAGAATTTTCTAGAATTATGAAAGGAGTGATGATAACTTTGAATGAATCTAGTGAAAGCATCCTGATTTGTGATCATCGGACAGTATGCCAGTATTTTGATTAGACCATGAACCACTAGATTTAATCATCCATGATTTTATTTTGAATCATCTGTATACTGGTTTAACCAGGACTTGATTAGACTATTTTGATTGGACCAATCGTGATGTTGAACTATATCACCAGATTAATTTGGATTGTATTTCATGAATTCTCTCTCCTTTGATTTTCTCTCTCTACTTGATTTATGAACTCTATGAAGGAATCTTGACCCTACCACTTTGAAATCTGATTTGATCCAGTAGTCAAACTCTGGACCATCTACATCCTAATTAAATTTTTTATCAGATGAAATTAGATGATCGGACCAATCTAGACTATAGGATGTGGGTATCTATCAATTCTATCTTTCTTAATTATTTATGTCTTTTCTAATTATTAGACTTAATCCTGTATAGGGTTATAAATGTCTGATCATGGGATATCGCGATATGAATTATAAATCAAAGATTTTGAAAAAAAAAATTAGAATTATGTAGATTTATTGGAATACGTTCGAGGTAAGTAATGCTTCACTTTTTTTAGATTTATCGATAAATTATAATATATTTTTCTGACATGATTTATGAAATGATGCATGAATTGGATGAATGATATTTTGTTATGAAAAATATCTTATTTTAAAATATTATAATAAAGTATGAATGAACATATTGATTTCATTATTCATTATATTGATTGATTTTGATATCATATAATTATATATTTTCTTATCAAATTAGAATAAGAAACATGATTTATGAAAAATTTTGATATAAGAATGATATAAACTGATAACCTGACTATGTAAAAGATCCCGTCAATGAGGACAGATATATTGGCAATTGATTTATCCTGAGGATTTATGTCGTCAGTGAGACCAGCGACAAACTGCTAGTGAGACCAACGATTCTGAAAGACTTTGCTATCAGATAATTCACAGCTCACCGCAAGATGATATACAGTGTTATGATCCTGCCACAGAAAAAATATGGTTATACCTCATGGTTGATGAAAAGAACTTAAGAATGAAAGGAATTAAAATCTCGAAGAAAACTCAATTTTTTGAAAAAAAAATAAATTTAGTATAAGCTATATTATATAATTGAAATTGATTTTAAATTGATGAACTCTATATGCTTATTTTCTATAAATAATTATTTACTTTAATACCTGATGAAATCTATTTAAAGTGATCATTGCTTACTGGACTGTCTAGCTCATTACCTCTTATTTTATTATTTTGTATAGATATTGAAAAATTAAGATGATACAAGAAATGAATGAAAGAATAATTAGAAGTAGAATCTTCACACTTTTATTTTAAATTGAAAGTCTTATTGAATTTGATGTAAGGCCTATTGAATATTATTATATTTATTGAGATATTAAAATTAGAATTTAGATTGTTATATTTTAGATTTTAATTATTGACTAATTATTCTGCTGTTATTTTATGATAGCATAATAAGATACCTTACATGCTTATAGAGAGAGTTTCCTATGAGTATGTGGTGGTTGCCATGACCTTCGGCTCACAATCTCAGATCGAGGACGTGACAATTAAAGTGATATCAGAGCGTAAGTGGATAAATTATGAAACATAGAATCAGATATAAAATGAATATAAGTGGATAGAAAATAGGATAGGTAGCATGTGTAGATTTTAAAATTTTAAAAACAAGCAGCGAAAAATAAATTGGGTTAAACTCTTTAATCCCACATGCAAGATACCAGATCTAAACCTATCCAAGCCCAGAAGAAAGTATATATAATTAATCTGAAATTTAAGAAAAATGTGAGGTCATATCTCATCACTTTTGCGTGGATAGAAATTCACACATATATAATATATATAATTATTTAATTCACACACACATATATAATATATACATATTAATTAGTTATATATATGTATAATATGTATATATATATACATTACACACACGCGCACGCGCGCGCGCGCACACACACACACACACACACACACACACACACATATATATATATATATATATATATATATATATGTATGTATGTATGTATTCAATTTATATTTCTATTTTTCCTGACATTGTAAGCTTGTCACTTAAATTGATGAATGATTGAGACCTCAAACCAACAACATTTGATTCAATCAATCTAACCAGATTAACATGGCTTGATGCAACCAACCCAAATAACCTAACTGAATTAAATGTTGTTCAAGATGACTTAAATTTAGTTTAAGAGAGGGTTGGATTAGGCCAGGCAAAAGCCTAACCCACATTAAGTTGGTTTAAGTTAGGGTTCGAAAATATATACGTTAGGTTGGACTAGTGTTTGACTAGTGTTTGGCCTTAATCAACCTGCTCAATTTGCGTCTCTGCATTATAGCAGTGAGAACTAGGTCAATTTTATGTCAGAAGTGCCTAAAGAATTGACAGAAAGCTTCCCCTCTTTTCTGTAGATGGCTAATTGCCAAGGACAGGCCTCCCTCAAACTCCAGATCCTAGTAGGAAGGGGGGATTTGATACCAAGTTACTTGTTCCACCACCAGGTACCTCTATTAGCAGGCTAGATGGCACCTGCTGAAAATGATGGAAACATAAGGCTGACGACACTATCAAACAAGGACAGAATACAGCCATCTCATCCTGCAAGGAGATTAACCACACCCAAATTGTGATAGCCCAGCCAGCCCAAACAAACAAAAAAAAAATGATGAAGACTCCCGCAGGGAGTCTTCTTCTCCCGACCGGCTCCTAATTGGAGTCGGAAACCTCACCGGAGAGGAGTCAAACTCGTCTCCTCCGGTTCTATTTAAAGGGGAGACCCTTCTCCCTTCTTCCTACCAAAGAATCCTGAGGCAAAACGGTGGCAATCGTCGAAAATTTCTCACGGAGACCCGTCACTGTGCCGTCCAATTTCTCATCGAAAAAGCTTCGCCGGTAATGGAGGTAAGCCTCCTCCCCTTCCTCTCTTCTCCCCCTTCCTTCCCGTGCCGATGTGCACGCTCGTCGGCGACCGAAGTTACTGGATTTTATTGCGGAAGAACCTTCCTTTTTACCATTTTTTCGTCGCCAGTGGTCACCGCCGACCATCGGTTTGATCTCCTCTTGCCATCGGGTCACCTCTCCTTCGGCCGCCGACCATCCCCGCACCGGCTGCGCTGCCGGCCGGCCAACCAATGAGGGGATCAAAGATCCCCTGTTTCGGTCAAAAACAAGCCTACGGGAAGAAGAAAAGAAAAAGAAGAAGAAGAAGGAAAAGAAAAAGAAAAAGAAAAGAAAAAGAAGGAAAAGAAAAAGAAAAAGAAAAGAAAAAAAAAAGGGAAAAAAAGTAGAAAAATAATATAATAATAATATAATAATAATAATAGGATTTTCTCTCCTCTCTTCCGTGAAGAAGAAAAAAAAAAGAAAGAAAGAAAAGAAGAGAAAAGAAAAGAAAAATTATTAAATTAACTAATAAATAATGATATAAATAATAAAATATGAGAAAGAGAGTTTCTCTCTCTTTCCTCTCTCTCTTCAGCCTGAACTATTATTTTCTCTCTCTAGAATTGAACTTTCTCTCTCTACTTTCTCTCTCTAAAATCCTCTCTCTAGATTATTTATCTCTCCTAAGATTTCTAGAATTTTGAGAAGAATGATGATGAATTTAAATGATCTTCATGATGGATTTTTGATCTGTGATCGTCGGACGGTACACCGACATCCACTTTGATCAGATCAAGTATTTTTAAGATTCTATTTTTCATAATTTTATTGAATTATCCACATGATAATTTTAGCATGATTTGATCTGATCAATCAGATTTATTGAATCATATTGTCTAAAGAATCCAAGATGAGTTTTCTCTTTCTAGAATTTTCTCTCTCTAAAATATTCTCTCTCTTGATTGATTCTCTCTCTAAAAAGATTAGTGAATGAAGAAAATTTTTTTAATAGTCCTGATCTGATTCTAATGAAGAACTCTGATCTATGGTTGTCAGACGGCGTACTGGCACCCATCTTAATCAGACCATGAATCTTTAGATTTGATCATCCATGATTCTGACCTAGTCATGACTTGATTTGATCACGTTGATTTCACCAATCGAGATATTGGACCCATCGTAATGTTGGATTGTGTCACCTGATCAATTTGAATTGTACCTCATGAATTCTCTCTCCTCTGATTTTCTCTCTCCACTTATTTTATGAAATCGATAAAGAAAATCTCGGTCCTATCACTTCGAATCTGATTTGATCTGATAGTCAAATTTTGGATCGTTTAGGTCCTAATTAGATTTTGATTAGATGAAATAAGATGATCGGACCCAATCCAAGCTGTTGAAATATGGTATTCGTATTCTTTCTAATTATTAAAATTGATTTTGTATAGGATTGTAGATGTTTGATCATGGGATGTCGTGATATGATCTACGAACAGAATTTTTGAAAAAAAATTTATAGAATTATGTGGATTTATTGAAATACGTTCGAGGTAAGTAATGTTTCACTTTTTCTAGATTTATCGATAAATTATAATATATTTTTCTGACATGATTTGTGAAACGATGCATGAATTGGATGAATGGTATTTTGTTATGAAAATATCTTATTTGAAATGTTATGATGAGGCATGATTGAACATATTGATTTCATGATGCATTATATTGATTATTTTCGATACTACATGATTATATGTTTTATTATCGAAATTAGAATATGAAACATGATTTATGAAGAATTCTGATATAAGAAACATTATGAATTGACAACCTGACTATGTAAAGGATCCCGCCAATGAGGGCATATACGTTGGCAATTGATTGTCCTGAGGGTTTATGTCGCCAGCGAGACCAGCGACATGTCGCCAGAGAGACCAGCGACAAACCGCCAGCGAGACCAGCGGTTCCAAAGGACATGGCTGCTAGATTATTCGCAGCCTACCGCAAGCAGATACGCGGTATTATGACCCTACCATAGAGAAAATATGGTCATAGCTCATGGTTGACGAAAAGAATTGAAGAACAAAAGAAATTGAAATCTCAAAAGAAACTTGAATTTTTGAAAAAGAAATAAATTTGGCATGAATTATATTGCATAATTAGAAATTAATTTCGAATTAATGAACTCTATATGCTTATTTTCTATAAATGATTATTTACTTATATGCCTGATGAAATCTATTGAAAAGTGATCATTGCTTACTGGGCTGTCTAGCTCATTACCTCTTATTTTACTGTTTTTACAGATGTTGAGGAATTAAGATGATACAAGATATGAATGGAAGAGTGATCAGAAGCAGAATTTCTATACTTTTATTTTCGGTTGAAAGTCTTATTGAATTTGATGTAAGGACTATGAATCATTGTTGAATTTATTGAGACATTAAAAAAAAAAATTAGATCGTTATGTTTTGAATTTAAATTATTGGCTAATTATTCCGCTGTTGTTTTAAGATAACATAATAAGATGCCTTGCATGCTTATGGAAAGAGTTTTCTATGAGTATGCGGCGGTTGCCATGACCCTCGATTCATAATCTCGGATCGAGGGCGTGATAATTAAAGTGGTATCAGAGCATAAGTGAATGAATTATGAAACATAGAATCAGATATAGAATGGGTATAAGTGAATAGACACTAGGGACATTATAGTGTAGATCCTTGATGATTGTAGTGGGAGAAATATTTAAAAATTTTGATTAAACATTGAGATTATGTATAAAAGGATCGCAAGAGATTATGACATATGGAGTTTGAAATATGATGGATAATCTATAGATCATGATATGATTAGTTAGATCTTGATCGAAAGTAATCACAAAAGGATTGATATAAAATTTTATTGTGCATTATGGTTATTAATTTGATCATTGGTTATTCAAGTGAATCGTAAGTTCAAATTCGATGTGAGAATAATACTATGATATTACTTCTAGTTAAGAAGTTGACTATTATTGACAAGATAAAGATTTGATAATAAAATATTGTTCCAGAATGGGCTAAGAAAGTTTTTTTTATGATGCTTGATTTGAATATTTATCAAAATTGAATTTGGTATGTGGATTATATATAAAGTGACATATTAGGATGAATGCATATTTGGAGATATTGCAAAGAAGTCTATTTCTTATTGATGAAATTAATTTTGAGATTGTAGGATATTCATCGTATTAGAAGCTTTAATCATCATCCTTGGATCTAAATAATAGATCTTATTATGTCTCTTGAAGACTACATGATGTGTATGAAATTTTAATTTAAAGATTTCGTATCTAAGTTGATCAAGAGATTTTCTGATATTATTGTTGAGGTTGTTAATGAAAAATTGATATCTTTAGATTAAGAAAAAAGATCTGATTTATATTTATTTCAGATTAAGGGATCCATGTGAATTTATAATTTAGAAATTTTGGATTTAGGAATTGATATGGTGTTCCTTTGCTTTTGTTAACGAGGTCCCTAATTGAATCTACTATTAAATGGAGATTTGATTTTTTTGAAGCTTGTATGATTGTTATAAAAGGATATTTAATAGATATTGAAGATCCTGATGATAGAAATTTAAAAAATAATAATAATAATGATTTGAAATTCTTATATATTCTGATTATGTTCAAATTTGGTGGAGCATCGAAGGATTTTTCTTCATTAATTTGACTTATAAGGATTTTTGATTTGAAAATTATCGAATTGAATTAATATGAGAATTAAGATTTGATTCATATTGATTATAGTAAATCTATATGATGGTTTAAATATGATATTGGACTCAAGGGTTAATCAAGATTATTGTACACCAGTAAAAGTATGAATGAAAATCGAAAGTTAATCTTTGACTTCAATTGAAATTTAAAATTTTAGATCTTTTCTATTGATAAGATAAAAAAATAATTTGATCAAACTTTTTTTTGGTGAACCTAAAAAATTTTGATTGTTAGATCAGAGTGCGCAGCGAAAGCATGGTAATCTGGATTTCTTTAAGTAAGTCAGGAATGTTGACCCTTTGAGTTAAAGAATTATGATAGATGATATGGTTTGATACAAAAAAAAAATTATTGATATTAGAAAGAATAATATTTCAAAAATTTTAAATTATTTTAGATATCCTAATATGATTTTTTTTAAAAGTAGTGCTTCCACCTACTATGCTATAAAAAATTTTTAGCATCCTAATTTTAGGATGAGTGGACCATTGATTTTTAATTTTTGAATTAGAATATTTAGAGATAAATTTTTTCTATCCTAGAATTAAATTTTATAATTCTCTATTTATTAGGAATGTTGCCCAGCTATGCAATCCAAGAGGGGGGGGTGAATTGGGTTTCTAAAAATTTTAAGCTTAACTAATGACTTATGAAAAATATTCGTCAATAGCTAAATGAATGAGGAGAATAAACTTAATTCAAGACTAATTGTCAAAAGCAAGAATGCAAGGAAATAATGAAGAGTTAAAGAGAAGCAATTATGCACACCACAAACAAAAGGATTTATAGTGGTTCGGTGCCAACTTTGCACCTACATCCACTCCCCAAGCTCCTACTTGGGAATTCCAATCCACTAATCTTGTATTCAACCCGAATACAAACGTCGGAAACTCCGACTCTAGCTATCCCAAGCTAGACCACTTGTTTCTCAGGTACAAGTCAACCCAATACACTCCGATTCTAGGTTCGGATCAACCTTTCCTTATTTTGGAACCCCTCCAAAATAAAAACAATTACTCAAACTGAGTAAAACAATTTATAGCACAAATAAGTACAAAGAAAGCTCCTTTAATGAGCGAATATAACTTTAAATACACTTTACTCAAGAGAAGAAGACCCTCTTTGGATTTTCTCAAGGTAGTTAGAGACTTGAAAGTGCACTTGAGAAGTTGGTGAGCTTGGAGTAAAGGCCTCTTGAAAGCTTTGAATGAACTCTTGATTAGGACTGAAAAGTTGGTTTGAAAAATCCTTTTTCAAATTCTCTCTTTTGAATGATCTTGAATGCTCTCTTGAATGCTCTTCAATTCTCTTTCAATCTCTTACTTGTTTTCCACCTTTTGGATCCTTTTATAGCTTTAAGAAATAGAGGAAAACATTCTAGGCTGAAAAAGAGCCGTTAGACCACATTAAATGAGCATTAAAAGCACTTAAAATGAATTAAAAACTAGCCGTTGTGGAGAAATCCCGTCACAGGGGTCGACTCATGGGTCGACTCATGCCTGGGGGTCGACTCATGGGTCGACCTCTGTGGAAGAATTCAGAGAATTACCAGAAAATAAGGTTCTGTGATTTTTGGCCTAAAAACTGCAGGGGTCGACTCATGGGTCGACTCATGCCTTGAGGGTCGACTCATGGGTCGACTCACAGGTTGTGCCAAGCCAAAAATTCTGCGTGCCAAACAGCTCATTGTGCCATGAGCTGACTCATGGGTCGACTCATGGATTTCAAACATGCATAACTTTCAAAATACAAGTCCAAAAATAATGAAATTTTCGCCAATGGATCACAAATCTTTTGTTCTATCATTTGATACTTTCAAATCAGAGTTTTGGTAAAATTATGATTTTGCCCCTGAAGAGCAATAGGTCTTTTTCAAATGAAAATTATTAGTACCCCTTCAACTATTTTGTAATCATCAAAATCAATTTAGGGAGCAACAATCTTCCCCTTTTTGATGATGACAAAACACTTGAACAAAAGCATCTATGTGAATCATGAATTTCAAAAGAATGCATTATAAGTGCATTTGCTTGAAAAGAAGATTGATTCTTTTGGTTTGTGATACAAGTGCCCATTTGCATAATGATTTGAAAATTTGCTCATTTGATTATGTGATTTTGATATCAGAGTAGAAAATTTATTTTTGTTATCAGAGCAAGTTGTATCTTGAAAATTTGCTCATTCTCATTAGATTATTTAGTTTTAGTATCAGAGCAAAAATAATTAAGTGTACCAATGCATGTCTAAGAATTAATTTGTAAAGTATATCAGAGCATGTCAAATTTAAGATGTATCAGAGCAAGTTAAATTTTAAAGCATATCAGAGCATGTTTAAAGAAGTAATTTTAAAGGTTTGCTCATTTGCATTGTACTTAGCAATTTACTCATTGTATTTTTAAGTCATTTAATAATTTTACTTTTGATATTATTCTTTAATTTCTCTCCAATTCATTCATTTTGTTTTTAAGTCTTTTAATAATTTATAATTTTGCTTTTGATATGTTTCTTTTTCTTTATAATTTTGCTTTTGATATGTTTCTTTTTCTTTAATTTCTCTCCCTTTTTGACATCATCAAACATTGTTAGCTCCCCCTCTTTCTCTGAATACGTTGTCTCTTTAGTGTTTCTTCAAACTTCTAGTGCTAATCATTAATGTTTGCTCTCCCTGAATACAGCAATCATTAACCAAAATATGCCATAGATTTCCATAGATATGAATTATCAACAAAGAGAAGATATATAATCAAGAGATGATAGACATCATTACAAAGAGTAGATATATAATTAAAAGATGATTAAAACCATAGTTGTTTCAATACATATTTCATAACATAAGAGTCAGCTAGCTAATGTCATTACATGGCCCAAAATACAGATCCTAGAAAGAACAAGAGACTAACACCTAGGATCTAGTAAAGCTCATGACTGGATGGATCGGAGTCATCAGAGATAGGGTGAGGAGATGATGGATCTCGACCAAGAGTACGTCCTCTACCCCGTCTGCCTCTGCCATGAGTGGAGGTGCTGGCACGAGCAGGTGAGCGAGATAAACTAGGAGGCTGAGAACGTTGAGAGGCCAAAGACTGGACTGAAAGAGTGAGTCTAATGGAATCAAGAACGTTCAGTGCTCTCGAAACAGACTGAAGCAGAGCAGTGAACTGAGTAGATGCATGCTCACTCGAGCCTCTGATCTCTCTCCTCAATAACTCATAACCACCCTCCAATGCACCTCTGAGCCTGCCAGCCTCTGCAGTAAGATCTGTGACCTCAATAGTGCTCTCCTGTGGCTGAGGATGGGCCAAAGCTAAGACTTGCCCCTGCAAGTCAAGTACTCTTCCAGTCAGTCTCAAAATGCTGTCCTCGAGCTGATGAATCCGAATAGACTGATCTGAGATCAACTGAAATACAGTGGAGATATGGGGGATCAAGGTCTGATCAGATGAATCTAATGAAGTGGATCTCGGTGCAAATGTAGAAGTGCTCCACTGACGAGAAAGCAAGGAAGCCACACGCTGAGAAATCTGCTCGATCTGATCATCAGCCAATCTGAACTCTGAAGGTGGTGCTCTGCTCTCTGGCTGCTGTACTGGTGTGTACCTCCTGGTGAACTCTGAAGGGCCAGCCTCTGGATCTGAAACAAACTGGATATCTGGAGATGCTGCCCTGAAGTCATGGAGAGGAGATGAGGGACCTTCTTCTTCAGCTCTGTCCTCTACTCTGTCCTCAGCTCTCTCCTCAGAACCCTTGATCCAACCACCATCAGATTTAGTGAAACCCATGCGGTGCAGAGTGTGTTGGTTGATGGTGTCTACGTGAGAAAGCTTAGCAGATGCCTCCCCCTCAAAACTGACTCCAAACCTCCTGAAAACTAGTGTAAGGGCCATACCAAAAGACAGATGTGCCTTGGATCTGTTCAGAGTCTCTCTCATGGCCTCAATCATTAAAGCAGGGAGGTTTAATGGGGTTTGAGTGATCACATGAAACATTATATAAATATCTCTGCCAGAAAGGAGGTCATGCCTACCACTCCTAGGGAAGAAGAGCTTTGTCACTAATTGATGTAAGATCCTCATTTCAATTGACAAAATTTTGGCTTTCAATTTATTCAAACTTCCCGAGTAGGTTCCTCCTAGAATTACACTGATCCCCTCTTCCTTCACTGGGAGTTCCATGTAAGAATATCCCTCACAGGGCAAATGTAGTATCTCTCCCAATATAATAGGATCCAGACAGATATCAACTCCCTTAACTGTAGAAGTCACTGTTCCATTGCCATAATGCAGATTTTGATAAAATTCTCTAACCAAGTCTACAAAAGTAACTTCCTTGAGAGAGCAGTAAAAACCCCAACCCTGGTTTTTTATCTTTGTTCCAAAGGTGAAACCCTCTTTTTCAAAGAATCTAAAATCCACATTCTTGTCGGTTTCAACCTTCCTATCAGATAGAGGGATTTTACTAGGGCTAAGGGGAGACTGAGAGGGACCTTGAGCAGACACTGAAGCCAGAATGGGAGCAGTGGAGGACTGAGCAGCTTGCCTTTTCCTGCGGACGCTTTCTTCCAGCTCACGGACCGATTTTCTTCTTTGAGGGAGCTTCATCTTTGGGGCCATTCTTACCACAAGAGCAGGCAGGAAGACTAGGAGGATCAAATGGATGAGTAGTAGGAGGGTTACAACGGGATGAAAAGGGATTTTGGCGGAGAGAAGAGATGGTTTTGAGAAGAACGGTGGAGGCTAGGGCACGCTCCAACCGCTTCAATCAAAGGAGAAAGATGCGAAAATCTCCTTTCCCAGGCGGTGATTTGAGGTGGAGAGGAGAAAGGAGAAAGTTCTTGAGCTAAATCTTTAGTTTTGGAGAGAAAGAAGATGAGGATGACGGGTCTTGGAGGGAGGAAGACGAAGAGAATAGAGGGTCGGCTCATGAACAGGTTTTAAGGTAAAATGGAATGAGCCCATGGGATGTTGGTCGAAAATTATAAGTTTGCCAATAGGTCGACCCTAGGGGGTCGACTCATGAATCACAAAAATTCAGAAAAAATATGAATAAATTTTGAAAAAATTTAGAATTTTGGGAGAAGGAATTTTGCTCAATGACAGGTTGTGAGAATGATAATCTTGAGCTTTTAGGACCAAGAGAGATGATCGAAATTGGGCTCAAAGAGATTTTGACATCAAATCTTTGGAATTGGAGAAATATTTAGGCACAAGGATCAAGAATTCCTAGATTTTTCCTAATTTCACAGAATCTATCCTCGCTAAGGGCCTTTGTAAAGATATCAGCTAATTGATTTTCAGTGCAAACATATTCAAGAGTTATATCTTTGTTTTGAACATGTTCTCTT
This sequence comes from Elaeis guineensis, assembly GCF_000442705.2. NCBI lineage: Eukaryota > Viridiplantae > Streptophyta > Magnoliopsida > Arecales > Arecaceae > Elaeis > Elaeis guineensis. The sequence goes on from NC_025999.2 coordinate 22,499,883, forward strand.
ATAAAATGATGTCTTATTTCAATATGCTTAGATCTTGAATGTTGAATTGGATTTTTAGTTAGATTTATGGCACTTGTGTTGTCACATCTTATGGGTGTTTCATTAAGTTTGATTCCAAAGTCTTCGAGTTGTTGCTTAATCCACAAGATTTGAGCACAACAACTTCCGGCTGCAATGTATTCGGCCTCAGCCGTAGATAGTGCTACCGAATTTTATTTCTTGCTAAACCAGGAGATTAGGTTAACTCCAAGAAATTGGCAAGTTCCACTCGTGCTTTTTCTATCTAATCTACATCCAGCAAAATCAGCATCTCAATATCCTAATAAATCAATTTGTGAGTCCTTAGAGTACCATAACCCTAAAGTTTGAGTACCATTCAAGTATCTAAGGATTCTTTTAACAGCATTCAAATGAGATTCTTTAGGATTAGATTGATATCTAGCACATAAACAAACACTAAACATGATATCAGGCCTACTTGCAGTTAAATATAATAGAGAGCCAATCATACCTCTATAGTATTTTAAGTCTACACATTTACCTTCTTCATCCTTGTCAAGCTTACATGAGGGGCTCATGGGTGTGCCAATTACTTTGGAGTTCTCCATTCCAAATCTTTTGAGTAGTTTCTTGGTGTACTTGCTTTGGGTGATGGAGATTTCCTCTTTTGTTTGTTTGATTTGGAGTCCGAGGAAGAAGGTAAGTTCTCCCATCATGCTCATCTCGAACTCCCCCTGCATGAGCTTAGCAAAGTCTTGACAAAGAGATTTATTAGTAGACCCAAAAATTATGTCATCAACATAAATTTGTATTATTAACATATCATTTTGATTTCTTTTAATAAAGAGGGTTGTATCTACATTACCTCTTGAAAAACCATTATTTAGTAAAAATTTGCTTAGCCTATCATACCAAGCCCTAGGTGTTTGTTTTAATCCATATAAGGCTTTATTTAGTTTAAAAACATGATTAGGAAAAGCATGATTTTCAAAATCTGGAGTTTGTTCTACATAGACTTCTTCAGCAATATATCCATTTAAAAATACACTTTTGACATCCATTTGAAATAATTTGAATTTCATAAAGCAAGCATATGCAAGTAGAAGTCTAATGGCTTCTAATCTAGCAACAGGTGCAAAGGTCTCATCAAAATCAATTCCTTCTTCTTGATTATAACATTTAGCAATCAATCTTGCTTTATTTCTTATTACATTTTCATGTTCATCTAATTTGTTCCTAAAGACCCATTTTGTGTCAATTATTGAATAATTTTTAGGTCTTGATACTAAAGACCATATATTATTTCTTTCAAATTGATTAAGTTCCTCTTGCATTGCATTAATCCAATTATGATCATTTTCAGCTTCTTCAATAGTTTTTGGTTCAAGATGAGATACAAAAGCACAATGATTAAATACATCTCTAAGTGAAAAACGAGTTTTTACCCCATGCATAGGATCACCAATAATTAACTCCTTAGGATGATTGTGAACATACCTCCATTCCTTGGGTAGGTCATTTGTACCTTGAGGTTGTTCTTGAATTTCTTCACCTCTCTCATCCTGTTTGTCTTCTTGTTCCTCGTCCTCTTGAGTTGTTGAATCTTTCAGAGTGATCTCCTTCATTCCTTCTATTAGAGAATCTGCATCATCAACACCCTCATTCTTTCTTGAAGGAAGATCGTTAGATTCATCAAAAACAACATGTATGGACTCCTCTACTACTAAAGTTCTTTTGTTAAAAACTCTAAAAGCTTTACTAGTGGAGGAGTAACCAAGAAAGATTGCTTCATCTGATTTTGCATCAAATTTACCAAGTCTTTCTTTACCATTATTTAACACAAAACATCGGCAACCAAAAATATGAAAATATGCAATATTCGGTTTTCTTTCTTTCCAAAGTTCATAGGGGGTTTTCTTTAAAATTTATCTAATCAAAGCACGATTTAAAATGTAACATGCTGTGTTAATTACTTCCACCCAAAAATATCTTGGAAGGTTGCTTTCACAAAGCATGGTACGGGCCATTTCTTCTAAGGTTCTGTTTTTCTTTCAACTACCCCATTTTGTTGGGGTGTCCTAGGAGCAGAGAAGTTATGGCCAATTCCATTTTCATCACAAAAGTTTTCAAAGTCTTGATTTTCAAATTCAGTTCCATGATCACTTCGAATATTTTGAATTGAAAATCTTTTTTCATTAGTGACTTTCCGATAAAATTTAGTGAAAATATAAAAAGTTTCATCTTTGTGTGCTAAAAAGAAAACCCAAGTAAAACGAGAGTAATCATCTATAATTACAAAATCATATCATTTTCCTCCTAGACTAGTGGTTCTAATTGGTCCAAATAAGTCCATATGCAAAAGCTCTAAAGGTCTAGAAGTTGAAACAATATTTTTAGATTTAAATGAAACTCTTGTTTGTTTACCTAGTTGGCATGCATCACAAATTCTATCTTTTTCAAAATTCAGTTTAGGCAAGCCAAGAACTAATTTTTTCTTAATTAATTTCGAAAGAGAATGCATGCTAATGTGTGCAAGTCTACGATGCCAAAGCCAACTAGTCTCATTAACTTTAGCATTCAAGGATACTAGGCATTGCATGTTTATTTTGGCTAAATCATTTAAATCTACCATATAAATATTGCCATGTCTATGTCCAATAAATTTAATGCCATCACTAATAGGACTAGTTACAATGCACACAAACGATTCAAAAATAACTTTATATCCTTTATCACAAAATTGACTAATGCTAAGTAAGTTATGCTTTAAACCATTAACTAATAATACATTTTCAATAAATTTGGAGGGAGTGATACCAATGTTACCTATCCCGATGATCTTTCCTTTGCCATTGTCTCCAAAGGTGACCATCCCTCCATCTTTAGCATCAAGCGTGATGAATTGTGATTCATCACCAGTCATGTGTCTCGAGCATCCACTGTCAAGATACCATTTCATGTTTCCTCCTTGGGATGCTAGACACACCTGCAAGCAAAAGTCAAGTTTTTGTTTTAGGTACCCAAGCTTTCTTGGGTCCTTTTTGGTTAGTCATAATGGTTCCTTTTGGAACCCATATTTTCTTTATAGTTGAGTTTGCAGATTTGTTAAAGAAGCAAGTGTATGACTTATGTCCTACTCTACCACATTTGAAACAAGTAATATTGGTAGACTTGTTACTTAAAGAGTTTACATAAATATTTTTCAGATATTTTTGTTTCTTCAAGGGGTTATAGCCAAGTCCAGCATTATCATATACGGCTTTTTGATTATCAAAAATCATATTGAGTTTATTTGAACTCAAGGTGAACTTTTCTACTATTGGTTTCAGCTTGGTAATTTCATTCTTTAAGCTTTGATTTTCTTGTAGCAAGGTAGATTTTTCAATTGAAAAGTTTTCAGCTTGTTTCAATAAAGATTGATTTTTCAATTTTAGCTCTTTGTTCTTCATCCCTAGTTTCTTTAATTCATCAGCTAAATCATAGAATACTTCATGTAATTCTTCAAATGTAAAGTCACTAGGGGTTTCGAAAAGTACCTCATTTTCGTGTGCCATAAGGCACAGGTTGGCTTGTTCGGTTGAGGTTTCCTCATCGGAGCTTGAGTCATCACTCGCACTCCATGTGGCCATCATGGCCTTCTTCTTGAACTTCTTGGGACCTTTCTTCAGTTGTGGGCATTCAGATTTGAAGTGTCCCGGCTTCTTGCACTCGTAGCAGATAAGGGGTTGGTCTTTCTCTTTTTCTTTGCTTTGTTTCCCTTTTGTGAATGGCCTCTTCCTCATCCCCTGTTTCCTTTTTCTCAAAAATTTTTTAAATCTTCGGGTGATGAGTGCCATCTCTTCATCCTGTTCTTCATCTTCAGTGTCATCAGTTTCTTCATCTGGTGGAGCTGTGGATTTGAGGGCAATGGTTCTTTTCTTTTTGACTTCTTCCTCTTGATGTTGCTTCATGCTTAGCTCATGAGTCATCAAAGATCCAAGAAGCTCTTCTAGAGGTAGAGTGTTCAAGTCCTTGGCTTCTTGGATGGCAGTCACTTTGGCTTCCCAAGTTCTTGATAAGGACCTGAGAATCTTTCTTACAAGCTCACTATTAGTATAGGACTTACCAAGACTCTTTAAACCATTAATAATATCAGTAAAGCGAGTAAACATTCCAGTTATGGACTCATCATGCTCCATTTTGAACAATTCATATTTATGCACAAGCATGTTTATTTTAGACTCTTTTACTTGATTGGTTCCCTCATGGGTTACTTCTAACATATCCCATATTTCTTTAGCCGATGAGCAAGTAGAAATATGATTAAATTTATTTGCATCAAGAGCACAATAAAGAACATTCATTGCTTTAGCATTTAATTGGGCCATCTTCTTATCAACCTCATCCCATTCTTTCTCGGGTTTGGTTGATTCCTCACCATCTATAATTTTAGTGGGTGTGTGAGGACCGTTCACTATGATACTCCACATATCATAGTCGAGTGCTTGTATGAATATTTTCATCCGAGCTTTCCAATAGGTGTAATTAGACCCATTGAAAAGTAGAGGTCGGTTGGTGGATTGCCCCTCGGCTAGAGAAGTACCGACGTGGGTTGCCATAGATCTTTGGCTCTTTGATTGTTTAGATCAAAGAAGGGCTAGAGCACTGGGCTCTGATACCACTTGTTGCCCAGCTATGCAACCCAAGAGGGGGGGGTGAATTGGATTTCTAAAAATTTTAAGCTTAACTAATGACTTATGAAAAATATTCGTCAATAGCTAAATGAATGAGGAGAATAAACTTAATTCAAGACTAATTGTCAAAAGCAAGAATGCAAAGAAATAATGAAGAGTTAAAGAGAAGCAATTATGCAGACCACAAACAAAAGGATTTATAGTGGTTCGGTGCCAACCTTGCACCTACATCCACTCCCCAAGCTCCTACTTGGGAATTCCAATCCACTAATCTTGTATTCAACCCGAATACAAACGTCGGAAACTCCGACTCTAGCTATCCCAAGCTAGACCACTTGTTTTTCGGGTATAAGTCAACCCAATACACTCCGATTCTAGGTTCGGATCAACCTTCCCTTATTTTGGAACCCCTCCAAAATAAAAATAATTACTCAAACTGAGTAAAATAATTTATAGCACAAATAAGTACAAAGAAAGCTCCTTTAATGAGCGAATATAACTTTAAATACACTTTACTCAAGAGAAGAAGACCCTCTTTGGATTTTCTCAAGGTAGTTGGAGACTTGAAAGTGCACTTGAGGAGTTGGTGAGCTTGGAGTAAAGGCCTCTTGAAAGCTTTGAATGAACTATTGATTAGGACTGAAAAGTTGGCTTGAAAAACCTTTTTTCAAATTCTCTCTTTTGAATGATCTTGAATGCTCTCTTGAATGCTCTTCAATTCTCTTTCAATCTCTTACTTGTTTCCCACCTTTTGGATCCTTTTATAGCTTTAAGAAATAGAGGAAAATATTTTAGGCTGAAAAAGAGCCGTTAGACCACATTAAATGAGCATTAAAAGCACTTAAAATGGGTTAAAAACTAGCCGTTGCGGAGAAATCCCATCACAGGGGTCGACTCATGGGTCGACTCATGCCCGGGGGTCGACTCATGGGTCGACCTCTGTGGAAGAATTCAGAGAATTACCAGAAAATAAGGTTCTGTGATTTTTGGCCTAAAAACTGCAAGGGTCGACTCATGGGTCGACTCATGCCTTGAGGGTCGACTCATGGGTCGACTCATGCCTTGAGGGTCGACTCATGGGTCGACTCACAGGTTGTGCCAAGCCAAAAATTCTGCGTGCCAAACAGCTCATTGTGCCATGAGCTGACTCATAGGTCGACTCATGGATTTCAAACATGCATAACTTTCAAAATACAAGTCCAAAAATAATGAAATTTTCGTCAATGGATCACAAATCTTTTGTTCTATCATTTGATACTTTCAAATCAGGATTTTGGTAAAATTATGATTTTGCCCCTGAAGAGCAATAGGTCTTTTTCAAATAAAAATTATTAGTACCCCTTCAACTGTTTTGTAATCATCAAAATCAATTTAGGGAGCAACAAGGAAGAATTTAAGATCGTTTATCAGATGATGATTTTGATCTTAGAGTATTATACTCAAATATTTATCTCCAGAGTATAATAAAATTTGAAGTTAGAACTCTTTTGATCATTATTATTTCTCTGACTTAATGGAAAAGATTGAGGTTATCTATTAATATTGACGATTATTCTACAAAAGATGGATTGGAGTTATTTATAATTTAATTTGATAATAAATCAATTAATTAAGAGTTGTTAATGTTTAAATAAAGAAAATTGATATACTTACTTAGAATAGAGACATTGATTTTGATTATAAGAAAAATATAGTTTTGATTTAGATCAATTTGAGTTATTGATTTTTATTATGGAATGACTTAATGATAAAATTTACTTCAAGAATTAGAATATTTAAGAGTTTGAGGGTTTGAGTAAGAAAATTTTGATAACTAGAAATAGTGATATTGATTCAATCAACAATGATGATATTGATCTTTATGAAATGACTTAATGATGAAGTTGTATCAAGAATTAAAATATCAAAAGTTCGAGAATAAGATTGAAATGATAAATCTTCAACCTTTGAAAGTACGAACAAGAGAAAATATTTTTGAATTTTGATTGATTGGGATGTCATCATATGATTCATAGAAGTATGATTTCCTATCTTATGATGGATTGAAATTAAGAGTGGTTAATATTTTGAAATAAATAAATAAATGAATGAATGATGATGAATGAAGTTCTTATGCAAGAATAGAGATATTGACCTTCTTCTATTCACAAGAAATAGATTTGATTTTAATTTGAGTCATGAGATATTGAACATTAATTTTTACAAGAAATGAGATCATAATTTCGAAATCTTGAAATATTAAAAATCTTTGAGATGTTGATCTTGATAAATAAGAAAATGAATGGTTTCGTTTTAGATCGATATTAATGTATTGACTTTTTCCTTATGAAATGATTTAAGAATGAATTTGTATTAAGAATTAGAATTTTGAAATATTTGAGGATGAGATTCAAGTAAGAAAATATGAAGACACAAGCAAAAAAAATTTCGAGGATGAAATTTTTTTTAGAGGGAAAGAATGTGATAGCCCAGCCAGCCCAAACAAACAAAAAAAAAATGATGAAGACTCCCGCAAGGAGTCTTCTTCTCCCAACCGGCTCCTAATCAAAGTTGGAAACCTCACCGGAGAGGAGTCAAACTCCTCTCCTCTGGTTCTATTTAAAGGGGAGATCCTTCTCCATTCTTCCTACCAAAGAATCCTGGGGCAAAACGGTGGCAATCGCCGAAAATTTCTCACGAAGACCCGTCACTGTGCCGTCCAATTTCTCGTCGAAAAAGCTTCACCGGTGATGGAGGTAAGCCTCCTCCCCTTCCTCTCTTCTCCCCCTTCCTTTCCGTGCCGATGTGCACGCTTGCCGGCGACCGGAGTCGTCAGATTTTGTTGTGGAAGAACCTTCCTTTTTATCATTTTTCCGTCGTCAGTGGTCACCGTCGACCACCAGTTTGATCTCCTCTTGCCGTCGGGTCACCTCTCCTTCGACTGCCGACCATCCCCGCACCGACTGCGCCGTCGGCCGGCCAACCAATGAGGGGATCAAAGATCCCCTGTTTCGGTCAAAAACAAGCCTACGGGAAGAAGAAAAGAAAAAGAAGAAGAAGGAAAAGAAAAAGAAAAAGAAAAGAAAAAGAAGGAAAAGAAAAAGAAAAGAAAAAAAAAGGGAAAAAGAAGAAAAAAATAATATAATAATAATATAATAATAATAATAGAATTTTCTCTCCTTTCTTCCGTGAAGAAGAAAAAAAAAGAAAGAAAGAAAAGAAGAGAAAAGAAAAGAAAAATTATTAAATTAATTAATAAATAATGATATAAATAATAAAATATGAGAAAGAGAGTTTCTCTCTTCCCTCTCTCTCTTCAGCCTGAACTAGTATTTTCTCTCTCTAGAATTGGATTTTCTCTCTCTACTTTCTCTCTCTAGAATTCTCTCTCTTGATTATTTCTCTCTCCTAAGATTTCTAGAATTTTGAGAAGAATGATGATGAATTTAAATGATCTTCATGATGGATTTTTGATCTGTGATCGTCGGACGGTACACTGACATCCACTTTGATCCGATCAAGTATTTTTAAGATTCTATTTTTCATAATTTTATTGAATTATTCATATGATAATTTCAGCATGATTTGATCTGATCAATCGGATTTGTTAAATCATATTATCTAAAGAATCCAAGATGAGTTTTCTCCCTCTAGAATTTTCTCTCTCTAAAATATTCTCTCTCTTGATTGATTCTCTCTCTAAAAAGATTAGTGAATGAAGAAATTTTTTTTAATAGTCCTGATCTGATTCTAATGAAGAACCCTGATCCATGGTTGTCAGACAGCGTACTGGCACCCACCTTAATCAGATCATGAATCTTTAGATTTGATCATCCATGATTCCGACCTAGCCATGACTTGATTTGATCACGTTGATTTCACCAATCAAGATATTGGACCCATCGTAATGTTGGATTATGTCACCTGATCAATTCAAATTATACCTCATGAATTCTCTCTCCTCTGATTTTCTCTCTCCACTTATTTTATGAAATCGATGAAGAAAATCTCGATCCTATCACTTCGAATCCGATTTGATCTGATAGTCAAACTTTGGATCGTTTAGGTCCTAATTAAATTTTGATTAGATGAAATGAGATGATCGGACCCAATCCAAGCCGTTGAAATATGGTATTCGTATTCTTTCTAATTATTGAAATTGATTCTGTATAGGATTGTGGATGTTTGATCATGGGATATCGTGATATGATCTACGAACAGAATTTTTGAAAGAAAATTTATAGAATTATGTGGATTTATTGGAATGCGTTCGAGGTAAGTAATATTTTATTTTTTTTAGATTTATCGATAAATTATAATATATTTTTCTGACATGATTTATGAAACGATGCATGAATTGGATGAATGGTATTTTGTTATGAAAATATCTTATTTGAAATATTATGATAAAGCATGATTGAACATATTGATTTCATGATGCATTATATTGATTGTTTTCGATACTACATGATTATATATTTTATTATCGAAATTAGAATATGAAACATGATTTATGAAGAATTCTGATATAAGAAACATTATGAATTGACAACCTGACTATGTAAAGGACCCCGCCAATGGGGGCATATACGTTGGCAATTGATTGTCCTGAGGGTTTATGTCGCCAACGAGACTAGCGACATGTCACCAGAGAGACCAGCGACAAACCGCCAGCGAGACCAGCGGTTCCAAAGAACATGGCTACCAGATGATTCGCAGTCTACCGCAAGCAGATACGCGGTATTATGACCCTGCCACAGGGAAAATATGGTTATAGCTCATAGTTGACGAAAAGAATTGAAGAACAAAAGAAATTAAAATCTCAAAAGAAACTTGAATTTTCGAAAAAAAAATGAATTTGGCATGAATTATATTGCATAATTGAAAATTGATTTCGAACTAATGAACTCTATATGCTTATTTTCTATAAATGATTATTTACTTATATGCCTGATGAAATCTGTTGAAAAGTGATCATTGCTTACTGGGCTATCTAGCTCATTACCTCTTATTTTACTGTTTTTACAGATGTTGAGGAATTAAGATGATACAAGATATGAATGGAAGAGTGATCAGAAGCAGAATTTCTATACTTTTATTTTCGGTTGAAAGTCTTATTAAATTTGATGTAAGGACTATGAATCATTGTTGAATTTATTGAGATATTAAAAAAAAAAAATTAGGTCATTATATTTTGGATTTAAATTATTGGCTAATTATTCCGCTGTTGTTTTAAGATAACATGATAAGATGCCTTGCATGCTTATGGGAAGAGTTTTCTATGAGTATGCGGCGGTTGCCATGACCCTCGATTCACAATCTCAGATCGGAGGCATGACACAAATAATGGTATGTAGCAAAATAAAATGAATTCTCTGGTGGCTGGTGTTGGTTTATTAAGATTTTTTAATTCAAATTTTGAGGCTTTAAGAATCTCATAAATATAAAAATCTTATTTAATTTAGACTCTCAAATAATTTAGTTTTCTAAGGAGATAGGATTTAGTATTTATCTTTATTTCCATCTCATCTTTTTAAAATTCTACAAAATTCTACCGATACATCTCTTAGTAATTTGTTACGAGATATCTTAAAAAATCGCTTTCTCTCCTTAAATGAAAAGCTGCATTTTAATATAAAGATACATCCAATCTGATGCCAAGGGATACAACTTTTGATGAACGGATGAATAATGTGAAAGGATGTATCTAATGAAAGGATGCCTAAGCATCCAATCATGCTTATCTTCTTACATCTATAAATAGGAAAGAAATCATTCTTTCCCTACATTTGAACAACATCCCCTTCCATATAACATCAGATTAGAGGAAAAATGGAGTGTACTAATTGAGTGAACTCAATTGCACCCATTAAGTACTTGAGAAGGATTGTGTCCACATAAAAGAAGATTGAGGGAGAAATTATTTCAATCACATTTACTGATTTTCAATGCATCTAGATTTAGCTAGTTCGGATTCTCTCTGATTCTTCTTTGTTATAGTACACTTTATGATATTTATTGCACCACATCCACGGCACGCGAGTTATGGGATACATTAGAACAAAAATATGGCAAAGAAGATGAAGATCAAGAAAAATATATTGTAGAAAAATTTTTAGGCTATAAAATGATAGATAAAAAATCTGTAGTGCAACAAACTCATGAAATGCAAGCTTTGGTTTATGATATGATCCAAAAAAGAATTAATCTTGATGAGAAATTCCTTGAAGCTGTAGTTGTTGACAAATTACCTCCTAAGTGGAAATCATTTGCTTTATCATTAAAACATCAAATGGAATTATCAACTATAAGTGATTTAATTATTTCTCTTCAAATAGAAGAAAATATAGAGAAAAGGATAAATTGTGTAATGGTTTTCAAAATAAGATAAATTTGATGGAGAGAAATAAAAATAAGAAATTTAGAAAAAAAATATAATAATAATCTTAAGCCTCAATCAAAAATAAATAAAAATATAAATATAAATATAAGATGTTTTTTTTTGTGGTAAAGCTAGGCACTTTGCAAAAAATTGTCGCTATCAAAAGAATAAGCCCATAAAGAGTTAGAATAGCCCAGAGAAAAACATGGTGACTGTTGGGTATAAAATACCCCCCAGCCGAAGTTCGTGACAGGAGTGACCCTCCAGGGATTCTACCGACGTCCGACCTTTGACGATATCTTTCCGAACCTCTCCGGCGGCCAAGCCTCCGTAACGTTCCGAAGCTCTGCCGACGGATAAACCTCCACCAGTGTAGGCCGGATTCTCCACGACAGGCGGACTCCACCCAAGTTTCGACGATGGTCGACCAACTGCAGGTAGACTTCATCCGGACTCCTACGGGAGCCGGACTTCGTCCCCGACTCTGACTGTAGGAAGACTTCATCCGGACTCCTACGGGAGCCGGACTTCGTCCCTGACTTCAACTGCAGGAAGACTTCATCCGGACTCCTACGGGAGCCGGACTTCGTCCCCGACTTCAACTGCAGGAAGACTTCGTCCAGACTCATACGGGAGCCGGACTTCATCTCCGACTTCAACTGCAGGTAGATTTCATCCGGACTCCTACGGGAGCCGGACTTCGTCCCCAACTTCAACTGCAGGAAGACTTCATCCGGACTCCTATGAGAGCCGGACTTCATCCCCGACTTCAACTGCAGGAAGACTTCATCTGGATTCCTACGGGAGCCGGACTTCGTCCCCGACTCCAACTGTAGGTAGACTTCACCCAGACTCCTACGGGAGTCGGACTTCGTCCCTGACTCCAACTACAGGAAGACTTCGTCTGGACTCCTACGGGAGCCGGACTTCATCCCCGACTCCAACTGCAGGAAGACTTCATCCGAACTCCTACGGGGGCCGGACTTCGTCCCCGACTCTAACTGCATGAAGACTTTGTCCGGACTCCTACGGGAGCCAGACTCTGAACTCCTGCAAGTAGTCTACTTTAAACTCCCATTACGAGCGGTCCATGCCGGATTTTCACGGCAAGCTTTGGCCGGGTCCCTCGACAAATGACCCCCATCCGGGCTTTTACAGAGATCGGACTCCGATCGAACTCCTATAGCGGATAGATCCCACACGGACTCCAGCAGCCGAACCCCTCCAGTGGATGAACCTCTTTAGCGCCATTCGACATCCACTGACCGGTCGATCCCTCACCGAATTCTGTGTAAGACCGAGCTTCGTCTACAGAAAGCCTCTGATTGAGCTCCTACAACGAATGGCCCTCGCCTATAGTATTAACGCCCAACAGCACCCAATGATAGAAGGCTCACCAGCAACATCTGAGCTCCTCTTAGATAGACAGCTATCCCTCTCCACCAGACGCTTCAATCGAGCTTCGGCTGACAGGCCTGGACTCTCTGACAGGCCACGGTAATGGCAACAACTATGTTCCACTTCCTGCGACGGGTACCACGCAGCTCCACCACTCCCTGGCAGGCCACAGTAATGGCCACGACTCTGCTCCACTCCCTGCGATGGATTCCGTGCGGCTCCACCACTCCCTGGCAGGCCACAGTAATGGCCACGACTCTGCTCCACTTTCTGCGACGGATTTCGTGCGGCTCCTCCACTCTCTGGCAAGTCGCGACAATGGACGCCGCTCCACTCCCCGTGATAGGTTCTGCATGGCAAGCCATGGTGATGGCCACGATTTTACTCCACTACTCTTTGTAACAAACTCCTCCTGACCCCGAGCGGCCCATTGCCAGACGGTTACAAACATCGCTATCAGTCTGTTGCACCCTCCACCTATAAAAGGGGGACCCCAGATACGTTATTCTCTAAGCTCTAATTTCTATCTCAAAACTCTCCTAAAATTTCTATTCGAGCACTCCATTCTTGTTGAGGCAGAGAACTGACTTGAGTGTCGAAGGGTCTTGCTGGAGCAACCCCAACTCCGGTTTAGACTTCCTTTGCAGGTCCCGATGGCGACCGCGACTCCCTCGACTCCAGCTTCTCCGACGCAGGTGGATTTTTGCACCAACAAGATTGGCACTAGAGGAAGGGTGCTGTGTCTTCGCAATACCCTTGTTCTTAAAGGAGCACTCAACGGGACCGCCTCCGGTCATCTTTTCCGACATCCTCTCCTCCTTCCCCCATTAGGTCTTTGCCCGATGCCTCCCCGCAAAGCATCCACACGGCGATCCACGGCCTCCGCGGCCAGATCTCAAGCTCCGGCCTCACCTCTAGTTTTCCAACCTCCTCCTCCTCCTTCGATAACGGTGGTTGGCGCGGAGCAATTTGACCTACTAGTGCAGTAGGTCAGAGGCCTCACTGAAGCTGTGCAGGCCATACAACAGTAGCAGCAGCCGCAGGCATCAGTGCGACTGGAGAGAGCATCGTCAGAACTCCAAAATCCGGCGGTAGGACGGGCCACTTGGGCCAGCCGCCCCGTCTTTCTCAAAAAGATGAATCCGAGGGTGGAGAGCCCTCAGTCAGATCATGATTCCACCCCTGGAAGATCTCTACCTCCATTCTGCCAGAAGATCCTCGAGACCCGTAGTCGAGAGGATTTCCTAGACCGGAGGCTCCAGGAGATGAACCGACGGATCGAAGAACTCCGCCATGCTCCCCCCGCTTATGGTGAGGACATTTGTACTGACCCTCCCTTTTCTCAAATGATCATGCAGGAACCGATCCCGCCGAACTTCAAGCTCCCTCAGTTTGAAAGTTACGACGGGACTTCAGACCCAGTTGACCACCTGGAGGCCTTCCGGACAATGATGCTACTTCATGGCACGCCCGATGCCATCCTGTGCCGAGCTTTCCCATCCACCTTGAAGGGAGCGATGAGAAACTGATACTCGATGCTGAAGTCGGGTACCATCTTTTCCTTTGATCAGATGAGCCACCAGTTTGTGGCTCATTTTGTTAGCAGCCAGCATCCCCGGAAGGGTTCGGAGTCCCTCATCAACATCAAGCAGAGGGAGGGGGAGTCCATTCGGGCTTACATCAACCGTTTCAATGTCGCCAAGTTGGAGGTCCAGAACTTGGACCAATAAGTCGTGATGGCCGCTCTGAAAGGCAGCCTTCAGAAGAACGACCTTCTATTCTCCCTGGAAAAGAAGTACCCCAATGATTTTGCTGATTTGTTGGCTCGGGCCGAGGGGTATGCCCGAGCAGAAGAAACCTTCAAGATGAAGGACGAGGAGACCGCGAGAGAGCGACAGGCGGGAGACTCGAGTAAGCCCGCAGTCGAGAAAGGGGTGAGAGAAGCTCGGTCGCGTTCTCGGACTCCCCCCGGGCACAAGCGCGCCCAGACTCCTCTCCAAGCGCACAGGCAGAGAAGCCCGGAGCGCCGAGCCCGCCGGGGGTCTCCCCCAGGGAGATTCTGCAGCTATGCCCCCCTCAACGCATCAAAAATCTAGGTGCTGATGGAAGTCAGAGAGCAGCTCCCAAGGCCAGAAAGGATGCGCACGCACCCCGAAAAGTGCAATCCTAATAAATTCTGCCTCTAGCATTGTGACCATGACCACGACACGGAGGAATGCATTCAGCTCCAAGACAAGATCGAGGAGCTCATCAGACGAGGTCGGCTCGACAGGTTCATTCAATGTCGGTCTGAGGGCAGAGAGGATCGATTAAGGGCCCTGCCGCAGCCTGAACCATCAAGGAGGGAAGAGCAGCCCGGAGATCGACCTCCAATTGCGATCATCAACTCCATCTCTGGAGGACCTTGATAGGAAGCAGATCTTCTACAGCCCTGAGATTTGAAAAACTTATAAATGTATTACGAACGATCCCGCTTTAAATCAAGATTCCTTTCAAACTTGCACATCTTTCCCTTTTTGGCATAGACTTGTAACGACAGGGGATGATCCCTTCGGACAATGAAAACAAACCCTAATGTGGGCAAAGTTGAAAGTTTGATTATTTTTAGATCGGATGGGGGGAGAGGCCACACAGCGCCCATATGCGCCCCCACAGCCGTGTTAGGGACAGGAGGAGAACCTCGCCCTAACATGAGCAAGGTCGAAGGCCCGATTATTTGTAGATCGGATGGAGGGAGAGGCCATACAGCGCCCATATGCGCCCCCACAGCCATGTTAGGGACAGGAGGAGAACCTCGCCCTAACATGAGCAAGGTCGAAGGCCCGGTTACTTGTAGACCGGATGGGGGAAGAGGCCATACAGCACCCATATGCGCCCCCACAGCTATATTAGGGACAGGAGGAGAACCTCGTCCTAACATGAGCAAGGTCGAAGGCCCGGTTACTTGTAGACCGAATGGGGAGAGAGGCCACACAGCGCCCATATGTGCCTCCGCAGCCCTGTTAGGAACAGAAGGAGAACCTCATCCTAACCTGAGCTGAAACCGATCACATCAGAAATAGGGGAAGAACCTCATCCTGACACTAATTAAGGTCTGACCATTCGAGACCCGACAAGAAAGAAGAAAATCTTCTCGACGGCCCTTCTACGCTACCGTGACTCCGTAAAAAGCTAGGGAGAACCCTTGCCTAAAAGAAGGAGGGAAATGTGAAGGAACAGCGGCGGGCTACCCCAACGAAAAATGGAGGCCAAACTACACTAAAAGCACAAAGGACCTCATCTCCATGAAGGAGGAAGAGAAAGTAAGATCTACGGTCACAAACAAAAAGGCAAATCAACACGGCAATGGCTAGGAACCTCCAAGCGGTGTCGACGCCGAACCAATCAAAAATACAAGAAACTCGGTAATGACGACCTAATACAAAGATGAACAAGGAACCTTCGAACTACATCGACATCGCACGGGACAAAAATGAAAGAAGTCCGGTGCATGACAATTCAACACGACGTACGGGTAAGGTAACAAAGACCTTTTCATTTCATTAGCAAAGTGTGCGTTACAGAGCCTGGAAGGCCCGAAAAAAAAAAAACAACAACAACAACGACAACAAACAGACAAGTGGCAAAAGAAGACACCTAGAAGGACGAAAGACAAAAAGAGCCCTAAGGGGGCCCGACTTCCTCCGACTTCAAACTTTCGGCTTTGACCCTCATCAGAGAGTACCTTAAGCTCTCGACTTCTTCTTCCAATTTCTTCTCTCTCATTAGCATCTCCATATATCTTCGATGAAGCCGCTGGCTTTCATTCTCCGCCTCTCGGTGCCTTTTTCTCAGGACATCAGATTCTGCCTCCGCGTCCTTGACTGCCCACTGCTCGTATACCAGCTGGACCTTCAATTGCTACAGTTCGGCCTTCCCCTCCCCAAGGGCGACAGATAGCTCTTCTACGGTTCTTCTCAGGGATTGGAGTTCGTCGGGATCCCGAACAGGAGCAAACTGAGCTCCTTCAGCTAGCTACCTTTGAAGGCGGGCAACCTCATCGGTCGCCATCCTGAGCTTCCCCCTATAGTCGTCCACCTGCTTGCACCAGCTGGCCCGATACGCGTTATAGCTCACCTCGGCATCCTGGAGCTATTGCTGAAGGTCAGAGAACTTCTTCGACCATTCCCAGTCACAGTCGTCCCGAGTCGAAAGCCGGGACGAGCTTCCTTCCAACTGGCTAATCCTCTCCTGTGCAGCCGACAGCTCCACTCTGAGAGAGCTGATCTTGGCAGCTTGGGCCCAAGATCGGTCGCTGGCGTGCTTCTTATGTTCCTCGAGCTCCTTCTCAAAGTTTGCTTTTCTCCGGCTGTACTCCATGATCCCCTTCACGTGGAGGTTTCGAAAGTAGGTGGCCTCCGCAGTGGCCTCAGAGTGACTTTTTCTCAACCTGTGAAGTTTGCCATCCATCTCCTTCGACCTTTTTGTTAGATGATGAACTTTCTTCTTCAGCCGTTGGATCATGGACTTCAGGGAAATTCCCTGTGGCAAGGGAAGTGCTTCGGCAGGACACTGCCATCGGGAGACAAAAGCATCAAGGCACGTCTCATTGCAGAGAGAAAAAAAATAGAGAGGGGGGAAGAAGAGTGGAGAAGCCCTCCATAAGGAGAAACCCAATTTTATTGATTGAACGTTTCTTAAAGACAGAAGGAAAAAAAAAACTCGCAATAAAAGAAAAATACAAAGTCAGAGGTCTCAGACCTCTGAAATAGGAGTTGGGGAGCTCGGTGTTCTTGGAAGGGGTGCTGCGGTGGCAGTGACAGTGCAAAAGGGCCCGGCTTCATCTTCAGATGCCTCGTCCAAGAAGCTGAGGTCGAGCTCAAAAAATTTCTTGACCACCTTCTCTTGACAGAGCTTGAATCCTTTGATGAATGCTTCTTGGCCGAACTTGACATTCAGATCCCTCATCTCCGCAGAGGCCTTGAACTCCTCCACTGCTAGGGCCCTGGCCTCCGAGATCAGAACCGAAATCTGCTCCATCAAATTTGCGACCTCGACCTCCGCCTTCCTCACCATCTCCTCTGAGGTCTACTTCTCTTTCTCAAGGATCTCTTGGAGGTTGGCAAGCTCGGCAACCTTTTCTTTAAGGCGGGTGGCTTCGGCCCAACGACCCTCCTCCGCCTGGATGGCGTCCCTCCTCGCCCGATTCGTCGCCTCGATGTTGGTAAGGAGCTGGTGCCCAATCTACAAGGGCAGCTAGGAGGTCAGAACGAAAGTTGAGAAGCTAATTGAATGAAGGTGCGAAGGGAAGAAGGAAAGTGAATCTGTTCACCTCGAGGAAGGACCCTAAGGAGTCCCAAACCCGCTGTTCAGGATTGACGCGAACGATCCTCTGGACGACTTCAGGCAGGATGCAGCCGTCGACCAGTCGCTTGATCAGGTCCCTGTCATTAAAGGGATTCTCCCCCGGCTCTTCCTCAGAACCGTGGGACTCTTCGATGGCGGCTCGGTGGCTACTCACCCTACGGGTCACCGACTTCCTTCTTCTCCCCCTCTCAACCCTTGGCACCTCCTCGAAGCAGGCCCCCGAAGCGAGAACCTCAGCGGGAGAACTCCTTGAAGAGGCCCGGGGGGCTGGGGGTTCGGCGTCCGAAGGAACGTCGACTGCGAGGGCCGCCTGGGCAGGCGTGGCCGAGCTTGTCTCCTCCGTTCTGGCCTTCTTTGCCGATCTGGAGGCTGCGACGCCTTTTCTTTTGTGAGCCTTGAGGCCCCTGGCGAGCATCCGTGCTGCTTCGTCGTCCATTCCTAAAAAAAAAAGAAGGAAGAGAGAGAGAAAGAGATCAGTAATGGGGTGAAAAAGGAAGAAGTGACATGCAAAAAAAAAAAAGAAGAGAAAAGCAGAGCAGGAGAAAAGAAGAGGAAAGGAAAGATGGGATACTCGCAGGATCCAGGGGGCTCAAGCCGATGTTGAACAAAAACTGCTCCTTCAGAAGGTTGGGAAGGGAAGGAGTTGAATAACTAAGAAGCTTCCGGGCGGCCTGAAGGTCGTCCTCTCCCAGGCTAGGAGCCCGGCGGACAGAGTCCCTCAGGGAGCCCCAAGGGGGCAATCCCAACCTCAAGGTTGGGCATTGGACGAAGAGGTACTTCCCCTTCCAGTTATGGATTGAAGAGGGAGCACTTTTCAGCAACCCCTTCTTGCCAAACTGGGGAGAGAAATACCACCAGTCCTTTACCGAGGGGTGGCGCTTGAAGGTGTAAAAATATCTAAACAAAGAAAAAGATGGTTGAACTTCAACTACGTGGCAAAGGGAGAGGAACCCTATTAGAAACCTAAAGAAATTTGACGCGACTGAAGCTAAAGAAATGTCTAAAAAATAAAAAAGAGCGACGACGAAGGACGGAAGCGGAAGACGGAGCCCAGCACGGAAGGCCTCCTGATACAGGCAGAAACGGTCGGGTGGGGGGGTGCTAGCCCAGTCGGCGGGACCAGGAAGCTCCAGATCATACTCTGGAGGAACCCCATACTGAACCCTTATCAGTAAAAGTTCATCCGGAGTCAGAGAACAAGGAATGGCGCCCGACGCAAAAATCGGACGAGGTCCAGTCCTAGATGAGGGTTCATCTACAGCATGAGGGTTCTGGGGGGCTGAGGCGGACGAACTCCTGGAACCACTAGAGGCGGAGGTGCCAGAAGATATTTCAAACAAGGACCCTAAAAATCTCGGAGAAATCAGGCGGAACAAGAGGTGAAAGGTTTGCGGGGGACCAAACCAGAGGAATACGGCAGAAGAAAAATGGAGGAGAAGGGGCACCTAAATGGTAAGAAAAGGAACGAATGTTCCGGGACTAACCTAAGTCACTCCGAAGGATGCAGAGGTGCGAGGACAGGGATGACTCGAAGAATGCTTAGGGCCAAGGTGGATGCCAAGGAGGGTCGGAGCTCTCGGAGAGAAGGCAGACACCGATAGAACTTTCAGGCGGGATGAGGCTCCTGAAGGCGGAAAGGCGGGTTTAAATAGACCCTGGGATCCGGCGCTATAATGATCGCGAATCTCCCCAGGCCGACCCACGCTCGCCATGTGTCCCACTCGCTACGGCAGGTGGCTAAAAGTGGCTGACAGCTGACAAAGCCATTACTGCATCGTACCTGGGCTAATGCTCCAGCAGAAATTTCGAAAGGTCCCTTCAGATCGTCCCGATTTGAAACGACTCCAGCATGCGCGCATTAAATGCCAAAATATCTAAGGGCGACCGTGCACGGGGTTCAAGGGGACAACTTCAGCTGTGAAAATATCTCTGTACTTCCTTCATTCGAAACTCGAACTCGGAAGTAGGAGGATTGGTGTTGGGTATAAAATACCCCCCAGCTGAAATTCGTGACAGGAGTGACCTTCCAGAGAATCTACCGACGTCCGACCATCGACGACATCTTTCTGAACCTCTCCGACGGTCGAGCCTCCGCAACGTTCCCAAGCTCTGCCGACAGATAAACCCCCACCAGTGTAGGCTGGATTCTCCACGACGAGCGGACTCCACCCAAGTTTTGGCGGTGGTCGACCAACTGCAGGTAGACTTCATCCGGACTCCTACGGGAGCTGGACTTCGTCTCCGACTCCGACTGCAGGAAGACTTCATCCGGACTCCTACGGGAGCCGGACTTCATCCGGACTCCTACGGGAGCCGGACTTCATCCCCGACTTCAACTGTAGGAAGACTTCATCCGGACTCCTACGAGAGCCAAACTTCGTCCCCGACTTCAACTGCAGGAAGACTTCGTCCGGACTCCTACGGGAGCCGGACTTCGTCCCCAACTTCAACTGCAGGTAGATTTCATCCGGACTCCTACAGGAGTCGAACTTCGTCCCCGACTTCAACTGCAGAAAGACTTCATCCGGACTCCTACGGGAGCCGGACTTCATCCCTGACTCCAACTGCAGGTAGACTTCACCCGGACTCCTACGGGAGCCGGACTTCATCCCCGACTCCAACTGCAGGAAGACTTCGTCCGGACTCCTACGGGAGCCGGACTTCATCCCCGACTCCAACTGCAGGAAGACTTCATCCGGACTCCTACGAGAGTCGGACTTCATCCCCGACTCCAACTGTAGGAAGACTTCGTCCGAACTCCTACGGGAGTCAGACTTCATCCCCGACTCCAACTACAGGAAGACTTCGTCCGGACTCCTACGGGAGCCGAACTCTGAACTCCTGCAAGCAGTCTACTTTAAACTCCCACTACGAGCGGTCCGCGCCAGATTTTCATGGTAGGCTTCGGTCGGGCCCCTCGATAAATGACCCCCATCCGGGCTTTTACGGAGATCAGACTCCGACCAAACTCCTATAGTGGATAGATCCCGCACGGACTCCAGTAGCTGGACCCCTCCAGCGGATGAACCTCTTCAGCGCCATTCGACATCCACTGACCGGTCGACCCCCCACCGAATTCTGCGTAAGATCGAGCTTCATCTACGGAAAGCCTCTGACTGAGCTCCTACAACGAATGGCCCTCGCCTATAGTATTAATGCCCAACAACACCCAACGATAGAAGGCTCGCCAGCAACATCCGAGCTCCTCTCAGATAGACAGCTACCCCTCTCCACCAGACACTTCAACCGAGCTTCGACCGACAGGCCTGGACTCCCTGACAGGCCACGGTAATGGCCACAACTCTGCTCCACTTTCTGCGACGGGTACCGCACGGCTCCACCACTCCCTGGCAGGCCACAGTAATGGCCACGACTCTGCTCCACTCCCTGTGATGGATTTCATGCGGCTCCACCACTCCCTGGCAGGCCACAGTAATGAACATGACTCTGCTCCACTTCCTGCGATGGATTCCGCGCTGCTCCTCCACTCTTTGGCAAGTCGCGACAACGGATGCCGCTCCACTCCCCGCGATAGGTTCCGCGTGGCAGGCCACGGTGATGGCCACGATTTCACTCCACTACTCTTCGTAACAAACTCTTCCTGACCCCGAGCGGCCCACTGCCAGACGGTTACAAACGTCGCTATCAGTCTGTTGCACCCTCCGCCTATAAAAGGGGGACCCCAGATACGTTATTCTCTAAGCTCTAATTTCTATCTCAAAACTCTGCTAAAATTTCTGTTCGAACACTCCATTCTTGTTGAGGCAGAGAACTGACTTGAGCGTCGGAGGGTCTTGCCAGAGCAACCCCAACTCCGATTTAGACTTCCTTTGCAGGTCCCGACGGCGACCGCGACTCCCTTGACTCCAGCTTCTCCGACGCAGGCAGATTTTTGCACCAACAGTGACCGTCAGATCCAATGCACCTGGAGCTGATGTAAGGTTTGTTTCTATAAACCTTGAGATAAATCTAGCATATCAATCTACTGATTGATGAATTGATACTAGTGCTAATGTACATGTTTGTGCTAATAAATCTCTATTCTCCACTTATCCGGTCTTCGATGGAAACATTGTAAAGATGGAGAATGCAAGTGTTGCATATGTAAGAGGTGAAGGAAAAGTAGATTTGATACTAACATCTAGCAAGACTCTTACTCTCTACAAGGTGCAGCATGTATCAGAAGTTAGAAAAAATCTAATCAGTGGTTCTTTACTCATAAGGGATGGTTATAAAATAATTTTTGAGTCCAATAAAGTTGTTGTAACCAAAAATGATAATTTTATTGGAAGAGGTTATGTATCCGATGGCTTGTTTGAATTGGAT
The DNA here is from genome assembly GCF_000442705.2 of Elaeis guineensis. Taxonomy (NCBI): domain Eukaryota; kingdom Viridiplantae; phylum Streptophyta; class Magnoliopsida; order Arecales; family Arecaceae; genus Elaeis; species Elaeis guineensis. The sequence continues at coordinate 22,521,987 of NC_025999.2, forward strand.
ATAACAAAAATTGAAGGTAATAAAATTAGTTCTTCTATTGTTTACAATATTGTATCCTCTGATTTGTGGTATGGTAGACTTGGTCATGTAAACCATAATACTATTAAGAGAATGATGAATTCAAATTTGATTCCTAAGTATAATATAAATATAAATGAAAAATATGAGATATGTATATAATCTAAGCAACCAAGAAAACTATTTAAAACAGTGTATAGAGAAATTGAACTTTTAGAACTAACACATAGTGATGTATGTGACTTAAACTTCCTAACTAGAAGTGATTTCTCTAAGTACTACTATGTCTTTCTTATTAGAAAAAAAAGATAAGCTTTAAATAAATTTATAGTTTATAAGAATGAAGTTGAAAATCAACTTAATAAGAAAATTAAAATTCTTAGATCAGATAAAGGAGGAGAATATACCTCAAATGAGCTTAATAATTTTTGTGAAATTCATGATATTATTCATGAAATTATCCCTCCTTATTCACCCCAGTCTAATGGAGTAGCTAAAATAAAAAATAGAACTTTAATTGATATGGTTAATTCTATGATTGTTAGTTCTGATGTATCTTTTAATTTATGGGAGGAGGCTCTTCTAATTGCTTGCTATATTCTTAATAAAATTTTCCATAAAGGTTCTAACCAATACCTTATGAAATGTGGAAAGGTAGGAACCCTAATCTTAATCATCTTAAAATGTGGGGGTGTTTAGCCAAGGTTAAAATATTTGCAAATAAAAAGAGGAAGTTGGGTCCTAAAACTATAGATGGTGTATTTATAGGATATTCTCAAAATAATACTAATTATAGAATTATGATCATAAAATCAAAAATTAGTGAAACTGATATAAATATTGTACTAGAGTCAAGAGATGTTGTTTTCTTTGAAAATATTATGCCTCTTAAAAATAAAGTTAATAAATCTTTTAATTTACCTTCTAGTAGCAATTCTAATATAGAGGATAATAGTAGAAATACTAATTCTTCTTATTTAGATGAACCTAGAAGAAGTAAAAGACAAAGGATTTAAAAAAATTATGGAAATAATTTTTACATTTATTTAGTAGAAGATGATCCTAAATATTATAATGATGCTATTAATTCAGTAGATTTTATATTTTGGAAAGAAGCTATTAATAATGAAATGAAATCTTTAATAAATAATAAAATTTGGATTCTTGTTGATCTACCTAAAGGATGCAAATCTATTGGATATAAATGGATCTTTGAAAAAGAATTAAGAACAGATGGATCTGTAGATAAATTTAAAGCAAGATCGGTTGCTAAAGATTTTATCCAAAAAGAATGTTTGGACTATTTTGATACATACTTTCTTGTTACTAAAATTGCATCCATTATGACTTTAATTACTTTAGCTTCTATATCTAAACTAGAAGTTCACCAAATGGATGTAAAAATAGCATTTCTTAATGGTGATCTTGAAAAAAAAATTTAAATAGAACAACCTAAAGGCTTTATTGTACCCAGACAAGAACATAAAATTTGTAAACTATTTAAATCTTTGTATAGGCTAAAACAAGCACCAAAAAGTGGCTTGAGAAGTTTGATTCAGTTGTTCTATCTTATGGCTTTTCTATAAGTGAGGCTGATAAATGTATATATACTTAGATAAATTATGATTCATGTGTTATTATATGTCTTTATGTTGATGATATTTTAATTTGTGGTACCAACATTGAAATTGTTAATGACACTAAATCTTTCTTATCTAGTAATTTTGATATGAAGGATTTAGGACCAGTAGGTATAATTTTAGGGATTAAATTGATAAGATCATCACAAGAGATTACTATTACACAATTACATTATATAGAGAAAATGTTAAAGAAATTTGATATGTTTGATTGTAAACCGCTAAGCACACATTATGACCATAGTATAAAACTAAGTAAAAATAGAGATAAACCAATGGCACAACTAAAGTATTCACAAAGTATTGGTTCTTTAATGCGTGTTATGAATTGCACTAGACCAGGCATTGCTCATGCTATAGTAAGACTTAGTAGATATACTAGTTGTCCTAATGCACAGTATTGGAAAGCACTTGATAGAATACTTAAATATTTAAAAGATACTATATTTTATGGCATTCATTATATTGTTATCTCATTGTATTAGAAGGATACAGTGATGCTAATTAGAATACTGATTCAGAGGACTCAAAGTCTACTACTGGGTATATATTTACACTCGAAGTCGTTATAGCTTGAAAATTAGTCAAGCAAACTTGTGTATCAAGATCTTCTATAGAAGCTGAGATGATTGCACTTGACAGTACTAGATAACATGCAAAATGGCTTAAAAGTCTGTTAACAGATATTTCTCCTATGGATAAGCCAATTCCTGCTATGTCCATACATTGTGACAATCAAGAGACTATAGCTAAAGCTAAGGAAAAACATCCTAATGAACTTAAGAGGCATATACGCATGAGGCTAAAGACATTAAAGTACCTTCAAAAACATAGAGTAATAGAATTGGAATATATAAGGACTGCTAAAAATATAGTAGATCCACTAACCAAAGGACTTGTAAGAAGCCAAGTTATAGAATTAACGAAGGAAATGAGACTGAAGCCCATTAATTGATCATCCAACAACGGCAACCCAATATAACTGATTGGAGATCTCAAGAAAAAAGTTCAATGGGTATTAACAAGTTATTTTAGGATGATAGGAGAAGCACTAATTTGAAAAAATGGAGATAATTACTCCATAGTCCCATTATGATAAAAGTGCTTTTTAATGCAATGGTAAGAAGAAGGATAATTATCCTTAATAAGTCCATAGCAAATTATATATGCTGGGTGTTCATCTGTTGCAAACACCCTTGAAGAACTCATCTATATGAGTGTAGTTGTGGGGCCACAACCTATGGGATTGGACTATCTCTAGAGTACTCATAAAACCAAGATACTAGCGTAAGGCTGAAAAGTGCTAATCTAAATGAACCCGACAATAGCTAGTACTATGTGTGTGGTATATAAAATTTGTGTCAAAGAGCCTAGTTCAAGACCTTGTTCACTGCAGTCTTTACAAATGGAATATGTCAACACTAAGTAAAAGTTTAAACCCATAAGGTATCTTTACCTATTATGTAGCATTCTTAATTCAGTTGCATTTTGTATGTGCTATATGATTTTTAAAATTTTGAATTATGTGGAGGATTGTTGGTTTATTAAGGTTTTTTAATTCAAAATTTTGAGATTTTAAGAAACCCATAAATATAAACAACCTTATTTAATTTAGACTCCCAAATAACTTGATTTTCTAAAGAGATAAGATTTAGTACATTTATCTTTATTTCTCTCTCATCTTTTAAAATTTTATGAAATTCTATGGATGCATGTCTTAGTAATTTGTTACAAAATATGTTAAACAGTTGCTCTCTCCATAAATGAAGAGATATATTCTAACATAAAGATGCATCCAATCTGATGGTGCTTCCTAAAGATATAACTTTTGATGAATGGATGGACAATATGAAAGGCTAATGAAAAGATGCCTAAATATCCAATCATACTCACCTTTTCATGTCTATAAATAGAAAAGGCCATACTTTCCATCCATCTCAACAACATCCTCTTCCATCCGAATAACTTTCCATCCATCTCAACAACATCCTCTTCCATCCGAATAACATCAGATTAGAGGAGAGAATTGAGTGTACTAATCGAGTAAACTCAAGTGCACCCATTAAGCACTTGATAAGAGGATGGTGTCCATATAAAAGAGGATTGAGGGATAAATTATTTCAATCAAGTTTGCTGATTTTCAACATATCTGGATTTGGCTAATTTAGATTTGACTTTGATTCTCCTTCATTAGAGTGCACTTCAAGAAGAACATGAAGCAGTTTATTGTATCTTGGGAGTAGACCGCGCTATTAACTGTTTGCGCCTCGGTAGGGCAAATTCTACTCTAAAGAAAGCATCTTCCAAAGTGTGCCTTGAACCGAGTAACATCAAACCTTAATTTATATATTTATTATGTGCAGAAAGCTATTGATTAAGTATCAAACATAAATTATAATACTAAATAATTAAAAATTTTTTCCAACATACATACATCCAGATACACATTTTGGGGATTAGGCAGCCAATAGGACGCTATGCTTATTTTATGGGATACTGCACATAAGCTAGAGGTTCAGTTATGAAAGCACTGAGAGGTATTGTATATGATTTTTTGGAATCTAAATTTACGGTATTAGGATCGGCAATTAAAACATTGAATCAAGATGTCTGTCAAAGGACACTCAATTTTCTAACTATAAAAGAATCACTCAAAAGTTACAGACCTTTACCTTTACTTAAAAGCATGTCTAATGTTAAGATATGAATATGGATTATTAATCTAAAAGTCCAAGCCAACTCAGTTGAGAGCCTAAACAAAAGATTTATACACTAAAGCCCAAAAACAATCTAGATTGAGCTAGTCTGAGAACTTTCTAGGCTGGCAGCTAATCACAATCATGTCATGAAAGAGAAATTTTTTGTCACGCAACTGCAGTGATGATTGACTCATGCATAAGATCGGACAGTACATGAGAAAAAAAAAATTTCACCAATCCCACGTATGAGCCAATCATCATGTGCGGTGCATACATCCGTGCACCACGCACGGTGCGCAAAGAATTTCTCATTATGAAATAAGCTTGAATCTTTTGTTGAATTGAATTCCAAATATTCTAAACATGTGGCACACTGGTGTACCGTATAAAATAAGAAAGAATAAACGTAAATCTATCGATAAAGCGTATTGAGATTGATATATTCATCACAATCCAACACAAAGCATCTCATTAAAATCACCAAGCACTCAAATACACTTTCATGTAGGTTCATTATTTTTAAGTTTTAAGCACTTTATGGGGTCAACTAATTTACATGATTTTCTTCGAGATTGACTTTAGGGCTCATTCTTTGATGGATAAATATCATAAAAAAATTGATCAATTTTCTTATTGACTAACTTATCTATTTTCTCATGCTTCTATCGATAGATAAGTAATTTTTTCATAAATAATATTTACCTATGAAATTGAAAAAAAAATCTAATTCACCTAGAATATGGATAAGTTATTTTTTCATTAGTCGAGCAAATATATTTTTTATTTTATTCCTAAAATACCTCTAATCATAATAATAATATACTAATAATATAATATATATTAAATTATAATAATATAATATAATATATAATAATATATTATAATAAAATATAATGTAATATAATATATATTATCATATATTATATGATATAATACAATCTAATACATTATAATATATAATATAATATTGTATCATCATATAATAATATGCTACTATAATAATATAAAATATTATTATTATATTATAATATAATATACTATTATAAGATAATTTATCATTATAATACAATATAATATATATTATTCATATTATTTGAAATGTAGAGATCCTCATGGAAGTTATTTAGCCAAAAAATGGGCCCTTAAAATGTATAAATAGCCAGCACCTGCATTACATGGTGCACTGAATTCCAGTATTTAGCCATTTATCTAATACAAACAACTGTTTGTTTATACATCTGTCTTTAGTCCATCAATAACTAATACTTTCATTCCCGTAGTACTCAACTTCAATCTATACCTTGAAAAACATCTCCTCTGATTAATGTGCCTTCCATGCTTCAGCTCCCTTGTTAATACGCAAGTGAAAAAAAGGATTCCTATACAAAGTATTCAAAGTCAGTTTGACCTTCTCAAGCTCTAATCTAAAACTGGATTAGAATTTCTGTTTGTTAATCCAAGGCATTACCTGACATTGATAAGATTCTCATAAAACTCAGCAGAAAACATTTCCTCCATGCCATCCATATTCATATATTTCATCAATCCACGCCAGTGCAGTGATTACTTTCTTCCACTCTGCTTTATCAATCATATAGAGGTCAAAATAGTTGATGTATAAAATCACTATGCAACTAAAAGAGTACATATACCTTAGCTTTCGTTAGATGTCAGCATTCAGAAAATTTCTGTGGCAGTGTTTGTCTAGCTTGACAAATTCCACACGCAGAGAATCCGAATATTGCATCCATTTCAATCAGATTGTTGGGGCTTGTTGATGGTTTATCATCCGGATCTTCTCATTATATTAAGCCAATATATCGCATGCTTGTAATTATTCAACCTGATGTCTTCTCTTTGATCCAACTCTGTTGTTATGAATCACTGCCCCGGCACAAGATTTTCTGCCTTAGAACAAGACACTCCATAATCCCGTGATCAAGATCTTACTCTTGTCTTCTAGGAAAGAGACTGATGACCACAGAAAAAACATACAAACTGCTGAGCAAATTTGCGGATTTCAGGGAGTTCAATTTTCTATTCCCACTCTTGTACCAATATGCTTATCTCTTGTTATTGATATTGCAACCTGTCAAATGCCCATAGAGTAATCAGGCACATAACGAGTTTATGACAGCTACTTATTACCATCGAAACTTTAGGACAAATTATTCATGTCGAGGTGTCCCTTTCGAGATAATTTCAATTCATTACGCTTCCACCTCCAGCCTATCAGTAACTTAATTTTCCATATCTTTAACTCTGATTTCCAAGACATGACCAGCCAACACAATCCCATAAGATCAGATAATGTAGGTGTTCCCTCTCTTCTTTTATATAGGCAAGTTGCTTTCCAAGACAAAGTCCTCAGAGTCGGTTGTTTTTATCTGCATCTACTCTGACAGTAGGCAGATTGAAACTACAAACATCTTGGATCAGATCTTTTAAAATTGTTCTTATTATCACTAAGCAACTCTAATTGATCTGTGCCTGAAGTCTCAGTGCCTGCTAGGTCCTTCTCTGCACATCATGTTGATGTTCTAGTGATCCTTGTGGTTCTTCCACATCCGGTCAAGACTATCTCTTAGTTTTAAGCTTAATGTTTGCACTTTCTCAGTCCTCTATACACTGGATCCATTTGGGTGCTTCCAAATATTGTCCAATGTAGGCGTATCCTACTAAGGACTGATAAATGCAAGTAGAAACCAGAAAAATAAAAGACCAAGTCTTTCAGAGTGAACTGTTCTTCCTTTCTCAAGCTCAGTTGGTGCCCTGCACTTTATATCTCTAAATGCACTGTTCTTCATGGTTATTCAACCACTAGCCCATCAGTAACTTAGTCCGCCTCCCAATTCTAGGCTTAATTTCACCACTTCTCCAGTCCTATGTAGCCTCACAGCATGACTCAGCAACTCATTATTATCACATAACAATTGCTGCTTTCTTTTCTTCCAGAAAGGCAAGATCTTAAGGAGCGGCCGGTCTTGTCTGTTTCACTTCTGAAAACAGTCTATCTGAAACCAAACTCATCAGGAACCAAGTTACTGGAGCAAATTTTTCTTGTTTTTCCAAACCTTTGCATAGCTTGTTCATTCAAAATACCAGTAGTAGACTAAAAAAACCATCTCCACCCAAGCTTCTAGTGGGAGATCAAAAGCAATTCCCAAAATCTCTAGAAGCCTGTCCTCAACTTGTGTTCCAATTCCTGTCATAGATGTATGCAATTTCCTATTGAAAACCCAAGGTTCAACTTCCCTCTCAGTATACTCGCACAATATTTTGATAGAATAATCAAACAATCAAACTCATAGAACATAAAAAAGAGAGACTATACAAAAATTCCATATAAACATTAAAACCCCTCCAATTCCTAAATCCTCCTAATTCCCTATTGTGTGAAACTGTTGAAGTGTTTAATAAAGATATAATAACCCATGCTTGCCATCAAAGAACCAATTTTTACCTTCCTTCACTTAATTATATTCACAAAAATTTTATTTCTTGACAGAAGAACTGATAAAAGAATAAAATGCACATAAGAACTAGGATCATCTTTTTTCATATTAGAAAACCTCCAATCCATACAGAACTCCGGCGTGCCTCTCATCATCCTCCTTGGCAAAGTAGAGCTCTTTCATCCTCCGAAACGCATGCCATGTCAGCAAGCTATCGGAGCCGGCTTGGTGGCACCGCCCGGCGGCCCGATCGACCTGCAGCGTGCTCGCCACCCGATCCAACCCACCGTACAAGCTATCGCAGTACTTCATCATGTGCTTCATATCATACACTCGATTCCCAAAGAAAACCCTAACGAGGCCCAAGAATTCCGCCATGGTTCTGGGCAACTTGCGGCAAGTCAGGATTTTGATGAGGTATCCGAAGTCGTAGGCGCTGTGGAAGGTCACCCAGCTGACGGCGGAGTCGTTGCACACGAGGCCGGAGGACATGAGAAGCTCAGCGAACCGGCGGGAGTCGACGCCGCGGGCGCGATTCTTGTCGAAGTCGACGCCGTTGGCACGGAGGAGCTCGATGGATTCCGGCGAGTGGCGGTCGCAGCGGGGATCGAAGTCGCGAAAGTTGAACTCCCAGACGAAGCGCGTGGCACCGTCGGTGCCAAGGTCGGGGAGCTCGCCGGCGGCGTCGGAGAGGGTGAGACCGACCTGGATGAGGTGGAGCGCGTCCACGTTGGACTTGAGAAGGGCGTACCGCTCAGCGGACGAGAGGAGGAACGGGTGTTTCCGGGGGCGGTGGACGACGCCAGGGAACTCCGTGTCCATGGCGGCGAACGGATACCGGTCCACGGCGTCCCGGATCAGCGCGAACTCCGATTCGAGGTTGTCGGCGAACACGGACCGGATCTGGACCGGCGGTTTACAGGCCTCGAGGGAAGGCATGGCGGCTCGAACCGTTTCGGTCTTCCACTTACGTTCTCCGGTTCGGCGAAGAGAGGAGGATGATGGGGGTGATGGGGGAAGTGGAGGCCTTATGAAGAAGGGATAGGGGGATGGTTCGGCGAAGAGAGGAGGAAGACGGGGTCGCGTTTCCTTTCTAGGGGCCGCGAGCGGGTTCTTTTCCTGGGGCAAGCGGGGCCCGCGCATTGCTGAGCGTTGCGATGGTATCAAAATTCGGGAAAGTCACGGATGAGTGGTGACGATGTGATGCTTTGGTGAGTGGGTCCCAGTGAGGTGTAGCCGATTTCTTATTAAGGGAAAAACACGACCGTTACTTCGGATTTTTATGGGTGGGGGTGAGCCGTCGGCGTGGGCGTGGAAACCGTGTGCTTTATTAATTTCTGGCTTTAAAGAAGGGGGAGGGGACCGGGAAGAGGCGTGGAAGATGGAGCTTGACCGGATTGTCTGCATGCGTCGTCCTCAGACTTGGTCATGGAAGGCGGGTGTGACGGATACTTCACCCCTGGTGATGCCCAAAAGGAAACGCCTTTCAAAATTTAAAAAAATGGTAACGAATACACACGTGTCAATCATGAGAGAGTTTATCCATCCGACTGATCCTGTGTGTCTCTGGATGAGTCATGGTAATACCAGATAAGCATATGCTGTTTCCACTTTGTTTTTATAAGGTATGCGCCGGTCACGCTACTGACAAGAACAGTTACATTGACGATGTTACTCGCACGTGAAGCAAGTTTTAAAAGTTAAAAAAAAAAAATTAATATATATATATATATATATTAAAATAAAAATACTTACGTTGATGGAGCCTTCATTCTATTATGCGTACAAAAAAATAGAGCCTCTGTCTATAGAAAAAGAGAAAAATATGATTGGTTTTAAGAACTCTTTTTCATTTCTTTTGGATCTCTACTGTCAAGTTTAGGATTTCATCTTACCTAGGCTGTAAGAGAGAGAGCTCGATGAGAAAAAAAGAAGAAGAGATCTAGATTCACTTTCAATGGATAAAAATTCACTCTGCTATCTCCCATTTTGATTTCTATCGATTACCATCTACCTCATCTTCTCTTGATCTCCTTCTCATGGCAATGAGAATTAAGATCCATGAGTTCCGAGGAAAGTCCAAGATGAAGTTCTTGACCCAGTTGAAAGACCTCAAGGCAAAGCTCACCCTCCTCCGCATTGCAAAGGTTATCGGTGGCATCCCCAAATATATATTAGAATGGAGGTATCTACGTTGGCAGGATCTCCGTCTGTCATATATGTGGAAAAGACAGAGCCTCTATTTGTCATGTATCAAAAAAAAAAAATGATGGATTTTAAGAGCTCTCTTTCATTTCTTTTGGATTTCTACCGTCATGTCTACGGTTTCGTCTCATCCAAGCTGCAAGAGAGAGAGCTCAATGAGGAGGAACAAAGAAGAGATCTCGATCCGCTTCCAATGGATAAGAATTTACTCCACTATCTCCCATTTCGATTTTCATCGATTGCCATCTATCTCACCTTCTCTCAATCTCCTTCTCATGGCAGCGAGGATTAAGGTCCATGAGCTCCCATGAAAGTCAAGATAAAAATTTTGACCCAGCTAAAGGACCTCAAGGCAAAGCTCGCCCTCCTCTGCATTGCAAAGGTCATCGACGATGCCTCCAAATATATATTAGAATAGAGGTATCTGCATTGGCAGAGTCTCTATTTATCATGTATGTGTAAAAGACGGAGCCTCTATCTGCCATGTGTGAAAAAAAAATATATATGATAGATTTTAAGAGCTCTATTTCATTTTTTGGGATCTCTACCGTCATGTCTAGGGTTTCATCTCACCCAAGCTGCAAGAGAGAGAGCTCCATGAGGAGGAAAGAAGAAGAGATCTCGATCCACTTCCAATGGATAAGAATTCACTCTATTATCTTCCATTTCGATTCTCGTCAATTGCCATCTATCTCACCTTCTCTTTGATCTCCTCATGGCAGCGAGGATTAAGGTCCATGAGCTTCGGGGGAAGTCCAAAACGAAGCTCCTGACCCAGCTGAAGGACCTCAAGGTGGAGCTCACCCTCCTCCGCATTGCGAAGGTCACTAGCAGCACCCCTAACAAGCTCTCCAAGATGTAATCTTCCAATGCCTTTCATTCTCAGCATTTGATCTGCATCGCGCAACAGTGCTCACGGTGTTTCTTTTTGAATTTGGCGGCAAGGAGGGAGGCTCTTGATCACACGGATAGTTTGGCTTTGCATCGAGTTTTAAAGAAATAATTTGGTAATCACTAGGCGGTCAATGGTGTTGGATTGAAAGGTGAGTGGTTTAGGCTTGATTAGAACAAATCTAGCGTTATAGGTGTCCCATAATGATAATCTCAGATGCTATTTTATTGCTCAAGTAGCATATTCTTATAGGTCAAAACTTAAGCCTATTGAGTGTTGTGTTTTTCTATCATTGGATACATGGAAGAGTTTATTTATCAAGGCATGGTTCCCCTTTTTGTGTTGTTGGTATTGCCAAATAAGATTCCTTGATCATTTAAGTGTTCGAAATATTCATTCTTTTCTGCACCTTAAGAAATCTTTATGCATAAAACATTCTCAAGTACTTGATATCTCACATCTTCTTTCTGCATTAGTTATTTGTGATTACTTATTCCCTTACGGAAGATCAAATATAACAAAAGTATGAGGGCTGTATGGGGTTGGCTTGTGTTTGGTTCAATGCTCATATTTATCAGCTATGGTTCCTCAAATGTATCTTACCTAGCTATATAATGTGAAGCATTCGATGAAGTGAGATATGTGGTCAGGTAGTGACTGACTTTGAAATGCAGGTAGTTAGTTGATGGAGAAATGATATAGCATGATGTTTATATAAATGAGTGAATTTTTTAGTGCTTAATTATAGTAATTGTAACAAAGATAGTTGTTGACTCCAGAATTTGATTTTAATAAATAACAAAATATTTGAGTATATAATAGAATTAATAGTTTCATAAAGTGCATGTTTCAGGAAGATTGGAAAAGCTTCAAAAAATGATTCCTTATGGGTAAATAAGACTCAAAAGAAGTATTTGGATGTCTTCTTGCTATGAAAGAGTATAAAAATCAAGATGGAAGCGAATCCCAAAAGATGGAATCAAAAAGTCTTTTAGATGAAAAGTTTAGAAATTTTCAATTGAAGGTTGATTCGAGTCAACTCAAGTTGAATCCGAGTGGACTTGAGTTGAAAAATAGAAGAAAAAGAAGTTCTAACATGTTATAGTTCTTGCCGGTACGTTCTTGAGTCGACTTCAATGAGGAATGACAGAAAAATGGTTTTTCAGAACCAAAAATGTTAAGTGGACTCACTAGATTTGAGTGGACTTACAGACTACTCGAGTCGACTCGAATTACTCAAGTCAAAGTTTTTAGTGAGAGACAGAAAAGAGTATTTTCGAGTCTTTTGGATCGAGCAGACTTGAAACAAGCCGAGTGGATTTGAATGATATTCGAGTTGACTTGAATCCTGTCCGAGTCAACTCGAGTTCCAATAGCTAGTTCTGTAGAATTTTCAAAACTTTACAGAATTGATTCCAACGGCTCTATTTCGGATTTTAATGATCAAAAATAATTTTTTGACTTTTTAAACAATATTAAACATCCACCAAACTTATTGAAGATCATCAATAGATAAGAAAATCAAAGAAAAAATGAGAGACAACAAGAAAAGGCCAAGAGCATTGAGTAGTGTACATTCATTCTTCAACTACCTCAAACATCAAATCAAAAGAGCCTTTTCATCAAGAAGACAAGCTCAATAACTGAAAAACTTTCTCAAAAAAATATTCTATAAGCTTCATCAACTTTTATTTTGCTCATTAAAGAGCTTTTTATAGTTTTATTACTTTCATTTCAATTATTCTGTCGTACTTGCTTCAATCGGAGATTGAAGCAAGAAGATATACTCATGCAAGTTTTGTAATTGGATTATAAGCTGGGGATTGGCTTGGGTTAGGTTTTGATTGGCGATCTCATATAAAACTAAGTAAATTTTCGATAGTGAGCCTATAAAACTATCTTGCTATAATCTTGGATAGATTATAGTGAAAATGTTCAAGGAGTTCCTGAAAAGTGGACGTACGTGCTGGGATGTATCAAACCACTATAAAATTTGTGATGTTTGTATGTTGCTTGCCTCTTCTATTGCTTTTATCTTTTTCATATCGTAGCTTGCTTAATTGTATCATTTTTTGCTTCACTCACTTCATTGTTTTGTAAAAATAGTATATAATTATTTTAAATTTTTAAAAATCTAATTTATCCCTCTTTCCTTTTAGGTTGTCTTACTGGGCAACAATAATATCCGAACAGTTGCATCAAGGACAACTGTTAACATTTTTCTTGGTTAATGCATGTGTGTATGCTTGCATGCATATGTAAGTATGAGTCAATCTCCTATAATATTTTTATATATATCCCATGCCAAATCCTTTTGTCTGACCTGCATATATACATATGTATGTATATAAAGATGATTTATAAAGCATAGGTTATCAAAATAATAATAGTCCATACTTTAATTGATATCAACTTTTATAGGCTCATCAATTAATCATTAAAATTCATTGACCCCATTCTATAGTTCATAGCAAGATGTTGAAATCATAGACTACAATAGTGACCGTTGACCATTGTAAGGTTCACTTACAACCTCCTCATATTTGGAGGTAAAGGGGAGTATCTCGAGTACATCTAGAAAGGATCCATAATATTTTTTTAATGCTGAAAAATAGTTCATTTTATATATAAGTATCAGACATATATCCAAGAAGTATTTAGTGAGTTTGAGTATCCAACTTGGACATGGCATATGATTTGAAATATCCATGCTTTCTACATATATATTTATAGTCAACATTATGCATAAAATACAATATTTTTATTAGTTTAGTCATTTTTGAAATATATATAAAATAAATATAATAGAATAGATAAATAAAATAAAATATTTTTTTAAAAAAATTACATCCCATGTATCGCAGAGGATTATAAGCTAGTTTTAATAGTAGAATAGAGTTGATGGGAAAACAGAAAAAAAAGAGATGGCTTGTATCTTTTGTGTGAAAGAAGGGTCACACAAATCTACAACAAGCAATGATCATTTTAAGATTTGTGCAATTGGATCAAAGAAGATTTTTGGACTGCTTTGAAGAATGTGTAAGGCATGATTCAATGATTGATATTGTGGAAAAGAATCAATTATTTTTCTCGTACAAAAGATACAATCCTAAAAAAAACTAGTGTTGTACAAAGCTGCTAATCAAATAGAGCAGCTCATGAGCTACTTCAAGAAAAGCTAAGGAGCAGGAATTGAAACTTTCGTACAAAAGAGAATTCATCTTCTTCCATGTGAATCTACCGCCGTTGAATTGTGCATGCTACTTTAAGAAATATGCAGATGGATGAATGAGTTTATAATGCTTTAAAAATCTATGCAGGATACGATCCAACAACCGATGTCAAAAGAAGATCAATCATTCCTTCAAAAGAAAGGTGCAACTCGGACCCCAAACTAAGGTGAGTTTGAAACTAAAGAAATCAAATATAAACTGGGCTCGAACTAATTTCCAGCTAAGCCAAAAGGTAGATCCAACAGAGTAAGCCTAGATAGATCATTGGATCAGGCTTTTATTAGTATTTCTCTATCATTAATTGAGTAAAATTGGCTTGAACCAAGCTTCAATCGAGTTTGATTTAAACTCGAACTAATTCAACTCAATTTAATTAGAATAATCAATTTGGTCAATTAACCTTCAAAAAGTAATTATCGTGGACCTAAAAGCAAACGGTCGTGACTGGATTAAAAAATGAAAATAATTTGCATTATATATTTAAAAGAATTCATTATGGGAGACAAGCGTGGCATTTTGTATTATTGTGGTTGTAATGATTGATTTTGAGTACACTCATAAAGTTGTGGACCCTTTCCTATCATCTACGAATTCAAAAAATATCTTGCCCATATGCAAACATAATTGCAATTGCTTTTAGGCTTTTACATCAACCTTCCACAAAAACATATTTGATCCTTGTCTGCACCAACTTCTTAATTATTACGAAATTAAAATTCCATCTTTTACCACTGCAACATGCTTGCTCACCATGTGTCAAAGGATCAAAGCTTCACACAACCACATGCCCTTTCCCTTTTTATGAAAAAGAAAAATCATCTTCTGATGCAGCGGAACTAGTCACATAAGTCACAATCCTTATAATCTTGTGAACTATGCCATATTAATTTACTCTATTATTCCGTCCTCACATGTTTGTATGAACAAAGGGTTATTTTCCTCCAACAGACAAACGAGGCTGTGGTCCGAAAGCAAGAGGCTTCAGTAGTATCCTCAGTGGACGACGATAGAGTCTGCACCAAGAACGTCCTCAGCAGCGCCTCACTCATTCCACATTCAAACTGCTGACAAATGAGGCGAATACTTTTCTTCTATAATTTGTTAGGCTCAGAAGACACCACATGTTTGGAGTTATTTTTTTTTTTTAAAAAAATCAGCCTGTAGACTTGCAGGTCGACTAGCCAATGAGTCAACTACTCAACTTCTCCTGGAAGCTGACCAAGTCCTGGAACAGCAATTATTGCTTGTAATACATCATAACACCAATAAAATTGTTGACGACCCTGTCAGCCGCTCCTGGTCTTCCCCAAATTTCGTTCCACATCTTTTTCAATTCCTTCCACTTTCCTCCAAGTTCCGTGCCGCTGCTGCTTCTTTTGGTTGTACGAATCGCTGTCACGTGGCCACAGCGAGCATCTGCTAATGTTTGCTTAGATACATGAAACATAAAAAAATTATTAAATCCACTGCAAAAAGACCGGTTACAATATCTATCAGTCAAAAAAAGAAAAAACCTTCCAATAGCATCTCTCTCTCTCTCTCTCTATATATATATATATATATATCCACTAATTAAGTGGATTAACTGTCATGATCCAGCCCATTGGGCCTTAAACCCAGCCCAATACACAAAAAAAAAAAAAAAAAAAAAGAAGAAACAGAGGAGAAGACTCCCAAAGGGAGTCTTCTGCCTCCTCTCACCGACTCCCAACCAGAGTCGGAAAGAGGCCCCCTCCGGCTCTATTTAAGGAGGAGATCTCTCCTTTCTCTCTTCCACTGAAAATCTCGAAGTTCATCGACGGCAATCGCCAAAAAATTATCGCGGAAGACCGACTCTGTGTCCGTCCAATTTTCTCGCCAGAAAGTCTTACGGGCGTCGAAAATGAGCCTCCTTCCCTTCCTCTCTTCTCCTCCTTTCTTCTCGTACCGGTGTGCACACTCGTCGGCGATCGAAGTCGTCAGATTTCTTTGAGAAAGGGGTTTCGGTTTTGTTTGGATTTGGACGTCGGTGGTCGCCGCCGGCCATCGAATTTGTATTTTCTTGGATGGTGGGTTGCCGCCCTCCTGCCCATGGCCGCTCCCATGCCGGCTGTGCCGCCGGTCGGCCAGCCAACGAAGGGATTTGAGATCCCCAATTTCGGCCCAAGGCAAACCGCAGGAAGAAGAAGAAGGAAAAGAAAAGAAAAAAAGAAAAAGAAAAGAAAAAAAAATAAAAAAAAATAAAAAAAATAAAAAAATAAAAAAATAGAAAAAATTATATAAAATAATAGGACTCTCTCTCCTCTCTCTCTTGTGAAGAAAAAAAAAGAGGAAAAAAAAGAAGAAAGAAAAAAAGGAAAGAAAAATTAAATAAATAAATATTGATATAAATAATAAAATATGAGAAAGAGAGTTTCTCTCTCTTCTCTCTCTCCCTTCAGCCTGAATTAATATTTTCTTTCTCTAAAATTAAACTTTCTCTCTCTATAATTTTTTCTCTAGGTTATTTATCTCTCCTAAGATTTCTAGAATTTTGAGAAGAATGATGATGAATTGAAATTGATCCTAATAATAAATTTTGATCTGTGATCGTCGGACGGTATATCGACATCCACCTTGATCAGACTTAATATTTTTTAAGATTCTATTTTTCATGATTTTATTAAATTATCCATATGATAATTTCAGCATGATTTGATCTGATCGATCATATTTGTTGAATCATATCGTTTGAAGAGTTCAAGATAATTTTTCTCTCTCTAAAATTTTCTCTATCCAAAATTTTCTCTCTCTAAAATTATTTCTCTCTCTTGATCGATTTCTCTCTATAAAAAGATTTATCAATGAAGGAATTGCTTTTAATATTTCTGATCTGATTCTAATAAAGAATCTTGATCTATGATTGTCGGACAGCGTGTTGGTACTCATTTTGATCAGATCAGATATTTCTCAATTTGATCATCCATGATTTTGATTTAACCATGACTTGATTAGATTATTTTGATCACACCAATCGAGATGTTGGACTATGGCATCTGATTAATTTGAATTATACCTCATAAATTCTCTCTCCTCTGATTTTCTCTCTCTACTTGATTTTATGAAATCAATGAAGAAACCTCGGTCCTATCACTTCGAATCTGATTTGATCTGATAGTCAAACTTTGAATCATCTATATCCTAATTAGATTTTGATTACATGAAATTAAATGATCAGACCCAATCTAAATTATTGAAATATGATATTCGTATCCTTTCTAATTATTGAAATTGATATTGTATAGGATTGTGGATGTTTGATCATAGGATATCATGATATGATCTATAAATAAAATTTTTGAAAAAAAATTTATAGAATTATGTAGATTATTGAAATGCATTCGAGATAAATAATGTTTCATTTTTTTTTAGATTTATCTATAAATTATAATATATTTTTTGAAATGATGCATGTATTGGATGAATGATATTTTGTTATGAAAAATATCTTATTCAAAATGTTATGATGAAGCATGATTGAACATATTGATTTTATGATGCATTATATTGATTGATTTCGATACTACATGATTATATATTTTATTATCGAAATTAGAATATGAAATATAATTTATGAAAAATTATGATATAAGAGCAATATAAATTGACAACCTGACTATGTAAAGGACCCCGTCAATGGGGGCATATACATTGGCAATTGATTTGTCCTGAGGATTTATATTACCAGCAAGACCAACGACATGTCGTTAGAGAGATCAACGACAAACCGTCAGAGAGTTCAGCGGTTCTGAAGGATTTTGCTGCCAGATGATTCGCAGCTCACCACAAGAAGATATGCGGTGTTATGATCCTATCATAAGAAAAATATGGTCATAGCTCATAGTTGATAAAAAGAATTTAAGAATGAAAGAAATTATAATCTCGAAAGAAACTTGAATTTTTGAAAAAAAAAAATTTGGTATGAACTATATTGCATAATCGAAATTGATTTCAAATTGATGAATCCTATATATTTATTTTTTATAAATAATTATTTATTTAAATATCTAATTAAATCTGTTAAAAGTGATCATTGCTTATTGGGCTGTCTAGCTCATTATCTCTTATTTTATTATTTTTATAGATGTTGAGGAATTAAGATGATACAAAATAGGAACGGAAGAGTGATTAGAAGCAGAACTTCCATACTTTTATTTAGACTGAAAGTCTTATTGAATTTAATATAATGCTTATTGAACATTGTGAAAGTTATTGAGATATTAAAGTTGAAATTTGGATTGTTATCTTTTTGATTTAAATTATTGATTAATTATTCTGCTGGGAAGTATTGGTATCGCGATAAGATGCCTTGCATGCTTATGGGAAGAGTTTCCTATGAGTATGCAGTGGTTGCCATGATTCTTGAATCACAAACTCGGGTCGGGGGCATGACACTAACTGTGACAAGAAATATCTGGCAAATCCTCTGTTAGGTCAGCCTATATCTTTTATCTCCGATAAACAGAGCTCCAAAGCTTGACATCCATCGTCCCCTTCCGTTTTGGCTTTGTATCCACATGGGTGGTAGCACTGAACATGCACAATAAATCATTTAAAACCAACTCTATTATAAAAATATTATTTAAAACCAAAAAAAAATATATAGCATACCTGTAATCTTATTTTGGCACAATATATAATTGCAGTCTTATTTATTAGGAAGGAATGTGCAGGTTACAAGAATTTTTGCTACGATATATTTAGATTATTTAACTACTAGAATGTATTGTCAATGTTATTGCAATTTATCTGATTAATCTCATTTGGATATGGCCCATACTAATATGTATCTAAATTTATTTTATATGTTTAAGATTAATCTAGATTTTGACTAAAGATAAATCTCTCATGAAGTGATAGGAATATATTTAATGATTTAATAAAATTGAGCTCTAAACAACCATCATAGATAATATCCAATTTTTAATCATTGCGACCAATTCAGATACTGCTTTTAATGGATAAGACACGTTATGAGAACTTGTAAGATCCAACCCATCGAATATACTCGCATCAAGAATTAAAAAACCAAGGCATTGCTCCACGACATCGAGGAACACATCTTGCTTGGTTCTCTTGTAGTTACAGGTAGCATTGAGCTTGAAAAATAATGACTAAAGGTATGTTAATTTCTGCATTCAGATTAAAATTTCCTACACTCAATAGTATCAGAGTCATGTCTATGATATTTTCACTACAAGAATACTGAATATTAGCGACGATATTAGTGATGAAAAAAAATTATCGCTAATAACTTCTTTTAGCCACCACAAAATTGACCAAAAATATTACCGTCACTAATACTATTAGCGATGACAGTTTAATTATTAGCTATGGCAAAAGCTGTCACTAAAAGTATTTAAATTTTTTATTTTTTTCATAATATTTAAATAAAAAATAATTATTAGCGATGGCAAATTGGAGTTATTAATGACGAAAATCTTACCATCGCTAATATTTTTTTTAAAAAATCTAAATAATAACTTAAAAAAATAATTTTTTTGAAAATATTATTAATGATGAAATTAACGATCGTGATACTTTTCTGTCACTAATAATTTAAAAATTTATTTGGATTCAATTCAAATCCAATTTAAAATTTTATCAAACCTAATTTAATTAGACTTTGAATCTAAATTCTACTTAGATTATAAAATCTAATTAACCTCAAATTAAGTCAAGATTAATTAAATTAAATCTGATTTAAATCAATTAGAAGAAAATAATTATCAATTTAGATTCAATTCAAATCTAATTTGAAGTCCTGTCAATCCTAATTTAATTAGATTTTGAATCCAAATCCTACTTAGATTGTAAAACCTAATTATCTTCAATCTAAGTCAAGATTAATTAAATTTAATCTAATTTAAATCAATTAGAAGAATATGGTTTTCAATTTGGGTTCAATTCGAATTTGATTCGAATCTGATTCGAATCCAATTTGAAATTCTGTTAAATCTAATTCAATTACACTTTGAATCTAAGTCTTACTTGGAATATTAAAATCCAATTAGCCTCAAATTAAGTCAAGCCTAATTAAATTAAATCTAATTTAAATCAATTAAGATTTGATCCATAAATTAATTAAGCTCAAAAATTTAATAAAATCCAATAATAATTTTTAACCATCCAAAAATAATCAAGAAGAAAAAAATTTTTAATATTAAAATTTAATATTAAAAAAATTAATAGTATTAGCAATGATATTAGCTTACAAAATAATTTATCGTGGCTAATAATTTTGAAAAAATATTATTTTAAAAATTTTTTAAAAAAATTAATATTAAAAATTAATATTTTAAAAAAATTTAATAGTATTAACGATGGCGGATGGGTATTAGCGATGAAAACTACCGTCGCTAATATGTTGACACGTAAAATGGAGTTTTATCGATCGTATTGCCGACAGTCATTGTTGTTGGTAATAGTTCGGCTAAAAAACCCCCTGTTCATTGGAGAGAAAAAATTCTACACTCGTTCTTCTCCTTCCTGCGAATCTCCTCTTGTTCTCCTCCTTTCTGGCTTTTCCCCACCTCGCCAGCACCTCCTTCTGACCGATGGCGACCCCCCTCCCCGATGCATCCTTCCTGACGTTCCTCGCTCCCCATGCATCCTCCTTCCTGATGTCCCGACCCTACTGGTGCCTCATACGTCGTAGTCCGAGCCCGTCGCCCCAGCCCCGCCTTGCCCGTGGTGGCCCTGACCCCACTGGCGCCACCCGTCGATGCCTCCTATGCCGTGGCTCCGAGCGAGCCGCCTCGACCTAGCCTTACTCGCAGGTGCCCCGACCCCATCGATCAGACACTGTGGTCCCCACCCCACCGACCTCTTCATGGCCCCATTCCTGCTGGCCTGACCGTGCAGCTCCCAGCCTGTGGCCCCGACCCTGTGGCCCTTACCCCATGGGCCCATCCCCGCACTAGCGCACTTACTATTGTGAGTATTAGTGATGGCATGGGCCGCATCAATTAGATGTACGAGACTTGGGGTTATGTTATGGTATCTTTTTCTTCTTCCCATATGATGTCTTAAAGCTGATGGTTGCTATATTCTTATGGTTGCCTTCTTATTTTCTCAAATGATGATTCAAACTAAATGGATATTGAAGGGACTGGCCTCTTTTTCTTCTTTCTATATGATGTCTTAAAGCTAATGGGTGTCGATGAGTTTTGGTTGTTATATTCTTATGGTTGCCTTCTTATTTTTTCTGATGATGATCCAAACTAAATGGATATTAAAAGGACTGACCTCTTTTCTTCTTCTCATATGATGCCTTAAAGCTGATGGGTGCAGATGGATTTTGGTTGCTATATTTTTATAGCTGTCTTCTTATTTTTTCTGATGATGATCCCAACTAAATAGATATTGAAGGGACTGATCTCTTTTTCTTCTATCTATATGATGTCTTAAAGTTGATGGGTGCCGATGAATTTTACTTGCTATATTCTTATGATTACCTTTTTATTTTTTCTAATGATGATTCATACTTAATTAATGGATATTGAAGGGAATGGCTCCACAGATTACTATGGGCTCTTTTTTTTGTTTTCATATGATGTCTAAAACTTGATGGGTGCCGATGGATTTTGATTGCCATTTTTGAGGACAATGAAAGATTTTATGCAATGAGAACTGATCTCTTCTTCTACATGTTCGAAATCCTACATCCTTTTTTCTCTCTTTGGGAGGTTATTAGCCTTGGAGCAGCAACTTGCTGGTACACTATGAATTGAAACTTACCTTTCCATAAACACCCCCCATAAATAATAATTTTCTTGGAATCCTACAGGTTTAGGAAGTCATGGACTGGAGCTCCACTTGCCTAAATATCTATTTATTTTTACTAGATCAACTTGATGCATCTAGTAATGTTGTCCTTGATTTGTAGTAGATGACTCATCACAGCAGACCTATTCTTAAACCCGTCAATCGATGTCGATCCTTCATCAAAGAGATCATATGTTATATAAGATTGTTAGTTAGCATCGGCAATGTATCAATAGAAAAATGATTCTCATCCAATAGTATATGATAATATGTTGGTCTGCATAGCTACAAAGATTGAAGTCAAACTCCATCAGGTGACAAATACTTATGACAAGTTACCTTTAATCGAAGAAGAACTACTTCTTACAGAAATTAGGATGCTCGAAAGGGAATTGGAATCATACATCATCAAGATCTGGACAAAAGTATCCTATTGATGCAGTCAGATCTCTTTTTTTTGATTTATGTTTTAGACTAATATTGCTCATTTTTTTATTAATCATAAATTATGCACCCTACTTTTATGAACGTGGTACAAAGTTAAGGTATCATGATATACAGTTAAATAAATATGATACATAGTTATTTTATTCTGATACATAATTAATATAATATGATAGATAGTTATTTTTATTTTCAGAGATTATAGATCATGTGTTCTCGAGGTCAAAGCCGTCATAGCTGAGGAAGGAGCACTGGAGGAGAGAGCTCTCATGCAGCTTGCTCACATGGTTCTGCAGCACATATGCCATATGATAAACTTTAATACTTTAATTATTCTGAGCGAGCGACCTCAAAACTTCCTGAATGTCATCTGCAATACGATCATGGAGCTTCTCTAAGACCCATAGCTACACGACCAGCTGGGCTCGTCATCCCAGCTATCACATCAGGTAATTATATTACTAAACCCTTTTACTTATTTTAAGTTTTCATATTTAGAAGCTTCATATATTTAAGTTTGAGTCTGGAAAAGAGATCTAAGGGCTAAAAATTCAATCTAATCATCCAATCAATGGATCGGGAGTGTCTATAACTCCGTATCATCAAATGAAATATGTAGAAATAATCTGTTCGAGAATCAAAGAAGTATATCGAAAGATACACCTCCATATCAAAAGATACGTCTCCATATCGAAACTTACTAATATTATTTTATATTTTTTGTTACAGAATGTTGGAACATCTGGTTCTCATCCATCAGCTACTGAAGAGGAGTAGGAGGAGGAGGAGATGGATGATGATGAAGATCAGATCTGATTTTTTTTTGATGTATTATATTTTTTAATATTATTTATAAAAAAATTATATAATTTATATTTTTAATATAAAATAATTAATTTTTAATTTTTGATTATCATATTATCTTTAAATTTTAATTATAACATGTATTAGAAACTATAATTCATTATGATTAATTAAAACATATTTTAAAAGATATTATTATTAATTTTTTTTAAAAAAATAAAATTAATTATTAATGATGGTATTAGCGATGAAAAATATCATCACTAATACTTATTAGCTATGGTATTAGAAATGATAATACCGTCGCTAATATTTTTAAATTTTTTACTTAATTTAAAAATTAAAAAAAAATTAGAGATGACATTATGATGGCAAATATCATCATTAATATTTTTTTAAAAAATTTAATTTAAAAATTAAAAAATAATTAATGATAAAATTTTTTCATCGCTAAAGTCATCTCTAATAGCCTTATTAGTGATAGCTAGGATTTTTGTCGCTAATTAGGGTATTTAGCGATCAAATTTTTTCAGATTTGCTGTTACGATGGAATTAACGATGGTGAGATTATTAGCGATGGCATGTGGACTATTAGCGATGGTAACTAGCCATCGCTAATAGTCTGAATTCTTGTAGTATTTACTAAGTCCATGATCTTTACATTATATGAAAAATTTTTATATATCATATTTTATATTTATTTTGACACATTATTGATGAATAAAATGAAAAAGAATTTTTTTTTTCTTTCGACAGCTGTCGGGATAAACTGTAGATTTGACTGGCCATCGTGGTCAGTTGAAATCATCATGATTCGAATCCATTCTGAATTTCATAAAGAATGCATGATTATTTATTTATTTTATTGGGCCTGTGATCTAGAACTTTTATTGGAAATAAAAAAATGAATAAATATATAAAGGATCAGAAGAGGGACGATAGCACCTACATTTTTCCCACCATCGTGCCCTCCTCCTCTTACTGCAGTGGCTGGATGAGTTGCGGGCGACCGTTTGGATGGGCCGACGATGAGTCGAAGTGCCGGATGTGGCATTGTTCTTTGGTATGAACCAATCTCCCATAAGATAGATCATTACCAGCATACTGGCAGTTGGGAGAGGGCTTTAGGTTGGCTACTATTGTGGTCGGCCGGTGAGTCGGCATTGGGGATATGCAGGCACCGCTGGCACCTAAGTGATTATCTCCTCTGGGTGCATTTAGTTAGCTATTAAAAAAGTATTTTTTTATTTTTTAATTTTTAAAAAGCAAAAATCAAAAAGCAATGTTTGGTAACACCATGAAAAGTAAAAAGTAAAAAGTAAAAATTAAAAAAATCAAAATAATTACTTTATATGCAAAGCAAAAATTTTTTATTTTTCAAAACTTGCTTTTCTGCTTTTTTTACTTTCGCACATCTAAAACGCCAAACCAAAAAATAAAGAGCCCGAATCCTTCTCTCTCGTCGAGCTCATCACCTCCCCACCCCCTTCTCCCTCCCTCCCTAAACTCTTCTCCCTCGTCGAGCTATTCATCTGCCGTCCCCAAATGTTGCTTTTTGTTTTATAGCAACGTAGTTACCAAACATACTTTTTACTTTTTTACTTTTACTCAATAGCAAAAATCAAAAAAAATAAAAAATACTTTTTAAAATTCAAAAGTGTAACCAAATGCACCCTTTGTTTTTCTTTTTCACCTTTGGTCTCTCATCTAGTCTCCCAATCACCGACAAATCGGCATGATGATCCAACCTGATAGCACCGATTGAGAACCCATCGATAACCCACTAGTGAAGATTTGCCGGATAGGGGGCATCCGGCTCTTGCCACCTCCACCACTTCCAATTGGCAAAAGGATGAAGGGAGGAACCTCTTAATCATCAAAAAATCGATGATTGGTCTTGAGAAACAATGATGGTCAGTCGATTAGGCTTTTTTAGGTGGCCGCCAGTCGGGACATCGTCGGGGAGGAGGCATCTGGCTTCTGCCTCCTCCGCTGCACTTGATCGGGAAACAGTGAAAGGCAAAGGAGGAAGAAGAAGAGAAAAAGTGGGTTTGAGTTTCAGATTTCAAGTTTTGACCCATAAATCCGAATCCATTAATCCTTAGCTCTTTTGATAGTTGACTGGAACATACCACATGTAGCTGGTTTAATTTGGTTTATCAAACTTTTATAATTTAGCCCCTAATAAAGTATTTATTATATATAGATCCTTTGATTAATTGCACTTTAGCCTCTATAATAAATTTTATTACATAAAATTTTTTGAATTTTTATTAAGCCCCTATCATAGAGTTTATTACATAAAGATTCTTGAATTATTATTTAATCCCCATAAACTTAATTACATAAAGATTCTTTGATAATTATGATAAGGTCCTTATATAGTTTTATTGCATAAAAGTGTAAATTTGTACAATGGATGATTAATTTATCTGCTATTTGATTTGTTTATATGCAAAAAAAAGGAACACATCTATTATCATATTTTTGATAATATGTTCAATGTCATATTAAAGTTAGTGAATTTATTATGTTCAAAAGTAGCCACAGCATCTGAGTATAATAAAAGCTATTTAAAGATTATAAAATAAAGAGTAATGGCATGTGAACAAAATTATAATTAATTCATAGAAATAATTTGCTTTATTCACAGGGAGTGGTTATTTTTGTAATTTAATTGGAATAAGATGATAATTTAGGTATTAAGAATAGAACTATTTCTAGACCTACATGTATGAAAATTTACTATTTTTTTATGCCTATGTTGCTGGTTTTATTAATAAAATTTTAGTAAATTTTATGCATAATGCATCTCTGCCCATAGAAAGGTTAGAATTTATTACTAAAATAATATCAATTATTCAGTATTAATTCTCATAATTATAATAGGAGCATAGAAATTTTTTTCTTAATGGATTGAATTTCTTGAAATAGAAAGAGAAAAATAGTACTCATATTAGGATGTGTTGACCTTGATCCGATGTTTTGAGTGACTAAATTTTCACCATTTACAGATGAAAGCATACCAAAATAGAAGAGCTTTCAAAGATATGTGAGCATTTCAATCGACTTAGTTTGCTTTACAAGAAATCTAATGTGCCACATTAAGGGATCCTCCCCTTCATGCATATTTTTTTTGAATGTTGCAAAGCAGAAATTAGTAAGTTCCAATAAGACAAAGATCTGCATTCGTGAGCATATTATAGAGATGAGGAATATTATAGCACAGTTATCTAATATTAAAGTTTCTATATCCAATATCCTTTTAATCTACTTTATTTTCACTTCTCTTTCATCAGAGTATGATTTCTTTAAAATCTCTTATAGTATACATAATGAGAATTGGACAGTTCATGAATTACTGACCAAATATATGTAAGTGGAGAAAATATTGAGAGGAGAAGGTAGAGAGCGTGAACGTTGCTTCACATCAAGTTAATGGAAAAGCAGATAAAGAAAAAGATGTATCTAAAGATAAAAGAGAAAAAGTATTAGTTATGACATCAGGTGAAGCCATTAATAAGATTGTTAGAATGCTTCTTCTACAAGAAAAAGGAGATATCTAAAGAAAAATTGCATGAAGTATGAAAAGTCACTGTAAAAGAAAAATATCCTATATTTTTGTGTGTGTTTTGAATCTAATTCAATAAATGTACTTAGTTCTATCTGATGTATTGACTCTAGTATATTTGTACACATTGGCAACAACTTGTAAGGCTTCCTATTAAGAAAATCTCTGGGTGAAAGTAAATAGTCTATTCTCAATGAAAATCAAAGATGTTCACTTATTAAGGCAGTTAGATATTATCTGATAGTCTTAGATTCTGAAGTTGGTTTTCATGTTCTTTTGAAAAGTCATCTATGTTATGGCATCAAAGAGTGGGGCATATCTCCAGAGAAAAAGTTATAATACTAGTGAACCATAGGATCTTAGGATCATTAAACTTCACTGATTTTGTGATCTGTATTAGTTGCATCCATAAAGAAAAAGTAAACGACACATCTAAGATGAGTGCTAGGAAGAGTAAAACAATTTTGGAAATCATTCACACAACTATTGTATGTATACAAATATTTCTCTATATCTAAAAGATAAAATTTTTTTCTAAAAGAATAGTGCCCTATGAGCCAATCACATGGATGTCACAATGGGGCTGTTCTATGTTATCTTTATACTCATGTACATGATATTCTTTATTTGATAATATTATGAGGTATTGTGTTTCATCATATACTATATCTTTTTACTTCATATCTTAATTAAAATTATGTTGAACCCCATAGATTAGGACAATAGTTCTAGGGTCATGATGAGATCATGCCAGTGAGATTTAAAATCTTGATAGTCCTGATCAAAAGCATTCTTAGTTATAGGATCATTGAGTCAGGATCAATGATACCTGTAAGACTAGCACATCCTATATATGCTCAATGGAGAAGGTGATTGATCTCACAATTACTTATATGGAGACACTAATAAAAGGATGTGGGTGCTTATTAGAGAATGAGTTTACTGAACTGATCCATAAAAAGAATATCTGATGGAGCTTTACCAGCATGTCAATAGATGGTTCTCCAATGGGAGTAGTGCAAGTAATTTTTGGACCTAAAATTATCATGGTATCTTACGTATATGGATCTTTATTTTGATTCATATCCTAGCATAACTCTTTGAGATATGTGTAGGATATTCTGAGTATAGTGAAGTATGCATGAAAATTATGAGTGGTCAACAAAAAATCGATCACTCCATATAAAAAGAGAGAACATCCTATAAGGTCTCCTAGGATGATGACTCAGAAATTCTCTGATTGGAGCAGGATGAATATTAGAAAAAATTTTTGATGTTTCACTAATTGAGTTATCATTATCAGATCGAGATACATATAGATAGGTATTTGGGCTTGACATGATTTCATGCTTACAATCTATTTGAAATATTGTGTGATTGAAGGATTGAATTATACAATAACTCATCACGAAAAGGTATTTTGGTATTCCATCAAAATTTTACATCTTTTATGTAGTCATGACATATTGCTAGACATCAATCTTGACATATAGATTATTATGAATTAAAGAGTTTAATTCAATAATTAAATTAAAAGAGTTCTAATTAATTGTAATACATGGACTTAATGTATCTTAGACCTAATTAGATTAGGTTGACATAAGTCTGGACTTATTACTAGCTAGATATGAAACCCAATGAGTCACACATAAAAGAAAATTAATCATAGACTTATGATTTGACCTTGGAGGACCTAATTGGATTTGGTTGAAATATTAGTTTGGGCCATACGCATGCTAGCACATGTAAAACCCTTACTAATCCCTTAGGTTTGATTTTATCAAAGGTTGGCATAGTCAAAGGTTTGATTTTGTCAAAGGTTGATACAATCAAATCATAATAGCACATGGACTCCCACTAACTTGAATTGGGTCAAACATTGACATCAAGGAGTCCAAATCCTAACTAACATGGGGTGCCACTTATTCTCCCTATTTAAGAAGGGTTAACACCCCATGTGGATAGCTAATACCCAGCCACGCTCCTCCTTTGTGCATGCATATTCCCATGTAAGAAAGAAGTTATCACGCCCCTAAGCATTCCACACCTAAAAGTTGGGATGCCAAGGGAAGGTTCAAAGAGGGGTCATGCCTAGAAGGAAGAGCCTTGAGAAGGCTAGTCCTGAGAAGGGTTCTTGGGAGAAGAAAACCAGCCAAGAATTGTTCTTGGCTAAGGGAGGAAATAAATCAAGCAGACTTCTTAACAAGAGGGAAGAAAGAAAGGATTGGTTGAGCTGGATTCTTTGAGAAATGATTCAAGAAAAGTCTGAGGGAGAGTCTTTGATTCATTCCTATGTGGATTACCATTGGAGGGTGCACACTTGGGTGCCTTATGGATATCAATCAAAAAATTTGTTGATCAGTAAGCAATCAAGATCCTTTTGAAAGTATCCCTATTTTCTTTTATATGTGATATTGACTGACCTTTGTATGTTTGATTACAATCATCAAGATGATTTTGGATTCCGGGGTTTGAATCAAAGGGGTTTTAATTGTTGAATCAATGATAAAAAATTTTAATTTCTCATGTTTCATGATGGATCCAAATCTCAATAGTGGTATCTGAGCCATCTTTGATTGATTCAATCAAGTATTATGTTATTATTGTGATATAGATTAGATCTAATTCATAATATATTATAATCTAATTTTTATATGGTGTTTTATTGTTAGTTTGTTGCATTTGTTGTCAGGAACAAAATTTTTCTATCCATGATCAAATCATGGGGTGTGGTTGCATGGCTTTATGTTGCTCCTAGATTGATTTTGATGATTACAAAGCAGATTGAAGGGATACAAATATTTTTATTTGAAAAAGTCTTTATGCTCTTCAGGGGCAAAATCATAATTTTACTAAAATCCTGATTTGATAGTATCATTTGGTAGAACTAATGATTTGTAATCTATTGGTGAAAATTTTATTATTTTTGGACTTATATTTTTGAAGTTATGAATGTTTGAAGTGCATGAGTCGACTCATGAGTCAACTCATGGCACAATGAGCTGATTGGCATGCTAAAATTTCCCATGGCACGCTGGTTTTCTGGCTTGGCACGACCTGTGAGTCGACTCATGAGTCGACCCACAAGGCATGAGTCGACTCATGAGTCGACTTCTGCATGTTTGGGCCAAAAAAATCCAGAAACCAACATCTCTGGTTTTTGCAACAGAGGTCGACTCATGAGTCGACCCCTGAAGCATGAGTCAACTCATGAGTCGACCCCTGCGACGGAAATTGTCCGCAACGGCTAGTTTTTTGCCCATTTTAATTACCTTTAATGCTCCCTTAAAATGCTCTAACGGCTCTTTTTCTGCCTAAAATATTTTCCCTTGTTTCTTAAAGCTATAAAAGGTTTCAAAAGGTGAAAAACAAAGAAGAGATCCATAATATACACGAGAGATACAAGAGATCCACAATATACACGAGAGATTTTGAAAGAGAAAAGCAAGAGCATTCAAAAGGGTATTCAAGAGCATTCAAAGAGAGGGTTTTTCAAGCCAACTTTTCAACCTTGAACAAGAGCTCTTTCAAAGCCTTCAAGAAGCCTTCAATCAAAGATCACCTTCTCCTCAAACGTTCATTCAACTCTTCATCCACCTTGAGGAAATCAAAAAGGGGCTTCGTCATTTGAGTAAAGTGTATTTAATATTATATTCGCTCATTTAAGGAGCTATTCTTGTACTTATTTATGTTCTAAACTGTCTTACTCTTTGTGAGTAATTGTTCTTGTTTTTGGAGGGTTTTCAAAACAAGGGAAGGTTGATCCGAACCTGAAATCGGAGTGTTTTGGGTTGGCTTGTACCCGGGAAATAAGTGGACTAGCTTGGGATAGCTAGTGTCGGAGTTTCCGACGTTTGTATTCGGGTTGAATACAAATATAGTGGATTGAAATTTCCAAGTAGGAGCTTGGGGAGTGGATGTAGGTGCAAGGTTGGCACCGAACCACTATAAATTCTTGTGTTTGTGGTGTACTTTATTATTTCTCTTTATTTCTTTATTATATCCTTGCATTCTTGCTTTAGGTAATTAATCTTGAACTAAAGTCTTTCTCCTCATTCATCAAGCTTTTAACAAATACTTTTCATAAGTAATTAGTTAAGCTTAAATTTTTAAAAACCCAATTCACCCCCCCCCTCTTGGGTTGCATAGCTGGGCAACAAGTGGTATCAGAGCTGGTGCTCTAGCCCTTCTTTGATCTAACAATCAAAGAGCCAAAGATCTATGGCAACCCATGTCGGTACTTCTCTAGCCGAGGGACAATCTACCAACCGACCTCCACTTTTCAATGGGTCTAATTACACCTATTGGAAAGCTCGGATGAAGATATTCATACAAGTACTCGACTATGATATGTGGAGTATCATAGTGAACGGTCCTCACACACCCACCAAGATTATAGATGGTGAGGAGTCAACCAAACCCGAGAAAGAATGGGATGAGGTTGATAAGAAATTGGCACAATTAAATGCTAAAGCTATGAATGTTCTTTATTGTGCACTTGATGCAAATGAATTTAATCGCATTTCTACTTGTGCATCTGCTAAAGAAATATGGGATAGGTTAGAAGTAACCCATGAGGGAACAAATCAAGTAAAAGAGTCTAAAATAAACATGCTTGTGCATAGATATGAATTGTTTAAAATGGAGCATGATGAGTCCATAACTGCTATGTTTACTCGTTTTACTGATATAATTAATGGTTTGAAGAGTCTTGGCAAATCTTATACTAACAGTGACCTTGTAAGGAAGATTCTCAGGTCATTGCCAAGAACTTGGGAAGCCAAGGTGACTGCCATCCAAGAAGCAAAGGACTTGAACACTCTACCTCTAGAAGAGCTTCTTGGATCCTTGATGACTCATGAACTTAGCATGAAGCAACATCAAGAGGATGAAGTCAAAAAGAAAAGAACCATTGCCCTCAAATCCACAGTTTCGCCTGATGATGAAACGGATGACACTGAAGATGAAGAAC
Source organism: Elaeis guineensis (assembly GCF_000442705.2). Classification (NCBI taxonomy): domain Eukaryota; kingdom Viridiplantae; phylum Streptophyta; class Magnoliopsida; order Arecales; family Arecaceae; genus Elaeis; species Elaeis guineensis. The sequence goes on from NC_025999.2 coordinate 22,553,705, forward strand.
AGGATGAAGAGATAGCACTCATCACCCGAAGATTTAAGAAGTTTCTAAGAAAAAAGAAACAGGGGATGAGAAAGAAGTCATTCACAAAAGGGGAACAAAGCAAAGAGAAAGAGAAAGATCAACCCCTTATATGCTACGAGTGCAAGAAGCCGGGACATTTCAAATCCGAATGTCCACAACTAAAGAAAGGTCCCAAAAAGTTCAAAAAGAAAGCAATGATGGCGACTTGGAGTGCGAGTGATGACTCAAGCTCCGATGAGGAAACCTCAACAGAACAAGCCAACCTGTGCTTTATGGCACACGAAAATGAGGTAACTTCTGAATCCCCTAGTGAATTTACTTTTGAAGAATTGCATGAAGCATTCTATGATTTAATTGATGAATTAAAGAAACTAGAGATGAAAAACAAAGAACTGAAATTGGAAAATCAGTCCTTAGTGAAACAAGCTGAAAACCTTTCAATTGAAAAATCCACCTTGATTCAAGAAAATCAAAGCTTAAAGAATGAAATTAACAAGCTGAAACCTATAGTAGATAAGTTCACCTTAAGTTCAAACAAACTAAATATGATTCTTGATAATCAAAAAGCTGTATATGATAAAGCTGGACTTGGCTATAATCCCTTGAAAAAATAAAAATTTCTGAAGAATATTTATGTAAATTATTCAAGTAACAAGTCTACAAATATTACTTGTTTCAAATATGGTAGAATAGGACATAAATCATACACATGCCTTATTAACAAATCTGCAAACACAACTATAAAAAAAATATGGGTTCCAAAAGGAACCATTTTGACTAACCTAAAAGGACCCAAGAAAGCTTGGGTACCTAAGACAGAAACTTGACCTTTGCTTGCAGATGTGTCTAGCATCCCAAGGAGGAAACAGGAAATGGTATCTTGACAGTGGATGCTCGAGACACATGACTGGTGATGAATCACAATTCATCACGCTTGATGCTAAGGATGGAGGGATGGTCACCTTTCGAGATAATGACAAAGGAAAGATCATCGGGATAGGTAACATTAGTATCACTCCCTCCAAATACATTAAAAATATTTTGTTAGTTAAAGGTTTAAAGCATAACTTACTTAGTATTAGTCAATTTTGTGATAAAGGGTATAAAGTTGTTTTTGAATCATCTATTTGCATTGTGACTAGTCCTATTAACGATGGCGTTAAATTTATAGGACATAGACATGGCAATGTTTATTTGGTAGATTTGAATGATTTAGCCAAATTAGACATGCAATGTCTAGTATCCTTGAATGCTAAAGTTAATGAAACTAGTTGGCTGTGGCATCGTAGACTTGCACATATTAGCATGCATTCTCTTTCAAAATTAATTAAGAAAGAATTAGTTCTTGGTGTGCCAAAACTGAATTTTGAAAAGGATAGAATTTGTGATGCATGCCAATTAGGTAAACAAACTAGAGTTTCATTTAAATCTAAAAATATTGTTTCAACTTCTAGACCTTTAGAGCTCTTGCATATGGACTTATTTGGACCAACTAGAACCACTAGTTTAGGAGGAAAATGATATGGTTTTGTAATTATAGATGATTACTCTCGTTTTACTTGGGTTTTCTTTTTGGCACACAAAGATGAAACTTTTCATATTTTCACTAAATTTCACCGAAAAGTCACAAATGAAAAAGGATTTTCAATTCAAAATATTAGAAGTGATCATGGAACTGAATTTGAAAATCAAGACTTTGAAAATTTTTGTGATGAAAATGGATTTGGCCATAACTTCTCTGCTCCTAGGACACCCCAACAGAATGGGGTAGTTGAAAGGAAAAACAGAACCTTAGAAGAAATGGCCCGTACCATCTTTGTGAAAGCAACCTTCTAAGATATTTTTGGGTGGAAGCAATTAACACAGCATGCTATATTTTAAATCGTGCTTTGATTAGACATTTTTTAAAGAAAACCCCCTATGAACTTTGGAAAGAAAGAAAACCAAATATTGCATATTTTCATGTTTTTGGTTGCCGATGTTTTGTATTAAATAATGGCAAAGAAAGACTTGATAAATTTGATGCAAAATCAGATGAAGCAATCTTTCTAGGTTACTCCTCCACTAGTAAAGCATTTAGAGTTTTCAACAAAAGAACTTTAGTAGTTGAGGAGTCCATACATGTTGTTTTTGATGAATCTAACGATCTTCCTTCAAGGAAGAATGAGGATGTTGATGATTCAGATCCACTAATAGAAGGTATGAAGGAGATCACTCTGAAAGATTCAGCAACTGCAGAAGACAAGGATCAAGAAGACAAACAAGATGAGAGAGGTGAAGAAATTCAAGAACAACCTCAAGGTACAAATGACCTACACAAGGAATGAAGGTATGTTCACAACCATCCTAAGGAGTTAATTATTGGTGATCCTATGCATGGGGTAAAAATCCGTTCTTCATTTAGAGATGTAGTTAATCATTGTGCTTTTGTATCTCATCTTGAACCTAAAACTTTTGAAGAAGCTGAAAATGATCATAATTGGATTAATGCAATGCAAGAGGAACTTAATCAATTTGAAAGAAATAATGTTTGGACCTTAGTATCAAGACCTAAAAATTATTCAATAATTGGCACAAAATGAGTCTTTAGAAACAAATTAGATGAGCATAGAAATGTAATTAGAAATAAAGCAAGACTGGTTGCTAAGGGATATAATCAAGAAGAAGGAATTGATTTTGATGAAACCTTTGCACCTGTTGCTAGATTAGAAGCTATTAGATTTCTACTTGCATATGCTTGCTTTATGAAATTCAAATTATTTCAAATGGATGTTAAAAGTGCATTTTTAAATGGATATATTGCTGAAGAAGTATATGTAGAACAACCCCCTGGATTTGAAAATCATGCTTTTCCTAATCATGTCTTTAGATTAAATAAAGCTTTATATGGATTAAAACAAGCACCTAGAGCATGGTATGATAGGCTAAGCAAATTTCTACTAAATAATGGTTTTTCAATAGGTAATGTAGATACAACCCTTTTTACTAAAAGAAATCAAAATGATATGCTAGTTATACAAATTTATGTTGATGACATAATTTTTGGGTCGACTAATGAATCCCTTTGTCAAGACTTTGCTAAGCTTATGCAGGGGGAGTTCGAGATGAGCATGATGGGAGAACTCACTTTCTTCCTCGGACTCCAAATCAAACAATCAAAAGAGGGAATCTCCATCACCCAAAGCAAGTACACCAAGAAACTACTCAAAAAATTTAGAATGGAAAACTGCAAACCAATTGGCTCACCAATGAGTCCCTCATGTAAGCTTGACAAGGATGATGAAGGTAAAAGGGTAGACTTAAAATACTATAGAGGTATGATTGGCTCATTATTATATTTAACTGCAAGTAGGCCTGATATCATGTTTAGTGTTTGTTTATGTGCTAGATATCAATCTAATCCTAAAGAATCTCATTTGAATGCTGTTAAAAGAATCCTTAGATACTTAAATGGTACTCAAACTCTAGGGTTATGGTACTCTAAGGACTCACAAATTGATTTATTAGGATATTCAGATGCTGATTTTGCTGGATGTAAATTAGATAGAAAAAGCACAAGTAGAACTTGCCAATTTCTTGGAGTTAACCTAATCTCATAGTTTAGCAAGAAATAAAATTCGGTGGCACTATCTACGGCTGAGGCCGAATACATTACAGTCGGAAGTTGTTGTGCTCAAATCTTGTGGATTAAGCAACAACTCGAAGACTTTGGAATCAAACTTAATGAAACACCAATAAGATGTGATAACACAAGTGCCATAAATCTATCTAAAAATCCAATTCAACACTCAAGATCCAAACATATTGAAATAAGACATCATTTTATAAGAGAACATGTTCAAAACAAAAATATAATTCTTGAATATGTTTGCACTGAAAATCAATTAGCTGATATCTTTACAAAGGCCCTTAGTGAGGATAGATTCTATGAAATTAGGAGAAATCTAGGAATTCTAGATCCATATGCCTAAATTTTTCTCAATTTCCAAGAATTGATGTCAAAAATTCTTAGAGTTCAATTTCCAACATCTATCTTGGTCCCAAAAGCTCAAGTTTATCATTCTAAAAACTTATCTTTGAGCAAAACTCCTTCTCCCAAAATTTCAAATTTTTTTAGAATTTATTCATATTTTTTCTGAATTTTTGAACTTCATGAGTCAACCCCCATGAGTCGACTCAATGGCAAACTTGTTATTTCCTCAAACTTCCCACGGGCTCATTGTTTTTTTATATGGGTTGCTGTTCGTGAGCCGACCCATCCGGTCATCTTCTTCCTTCCAAAATCCATTTTCCCCACTTCCTTTTGCTCCAAATCCAAGGATCTAGCTCGAGGTACTTCTCCCTCCTCCTCTCCACCAAAAATCGCCACCTTGGAAAGGAATTTTTGTGCTTTCTCCCATTGTTTGTCACGGTTGGAGCGTGCCCTAGCACTCCACCGTTCTTCCCAAATCCACCTCTTTTATCCACCAAAATCCTTCTTCACTCTCTTGTGATCCCTCCTCCACTCATTCACTTGTTCCTCCAAGTCTCCTTGCCTACTACAGTAGTGAATATGGCTCCGAAGATGAAGCTTCCCCAAAGAAGAAAGTCAGTCCGTGAGCCTGAAAAAATTATCCGAAAGAAAAGGCAAGCTGCTCAGTCTTCCAATGCTCCCACTCCAGCTTCAGTATCTGCTCAAGGTCCCCCTCAATCCTCCCTAAGCCCCAGTAAGAATCCTCTATCTGATAGAAAAGTTGAAACCGGGAAGAATATAGATTTTCAGTTCTTTGAAAAAGAGGGTTTTACATTTGCTACTAAGATTAAAAACCAAGGATGGGGTTTCTACTGCACCCTTAAGGAAGTCACCTATGTTGACCTAGTTAGAGAATTCTACCAGAATCTACATTATGGAAATGGGTCAGTGACTTCAACAGTCAAGGGTATTGATATTTGCTTGGATTCTAGTATATTGGGAGAAATACTTCATTTGCCTAGTGAGGGTTACTCTTATATGGAACTCCCAGTAAAAGAAGAGGGGATCAGTGTTATACTAGGTAGAACTCACTCAGGGAGTTTAAATAAATTGGAAGCAAAGATTTTGTCTATTGAGATGAGGATCCTGCATCAGATGGTAATGAAGCTCTTCTTTCCTAGGAGTGGTAGGCATGATTTACTTTCCAGCAGAGATGTATGTATCATATTTCATGTCATCACTCAAACCCCCCTGAACCTCCCTGCACTTATGATAGAGGCCATGAGAGAGACTTTGAACAGATCCAAGGCACACTTGCCTTTTGGTATGGCCCTGACTCGAGTATTTAGGAGGTTTGGAGTTAGCTGTGAGGGGGAGGCATCTACTAAGCTCTCTCATGTGGACACTTTCAACCAACACACCCTGCGCCGAATGGGATTTACAAAGACTGATGGTGGTTGGATCAAGGGATCTGAGGAGAGAGCTGAGGAGAGAGCTGGGGAAAGAGCTGAAGATAGAGCTGAGGAGAGAACTGAAGACAGAACTGAAGGTCCATCATCTCCTGTACATGACTTCAGGGCAGCATCACCAAATATCCAGTTCATTCCTGATACAGAGGCTGGCCCTTCAGAGTTTACTAGGATGCCCACACCAGTGTATCAGCCAGAGAGCAGAGCACCTCAATCAGAGTTCAGACTGGCTGACGATCAGATCGAGCAGATATCACAGCGTGTGGCCTCGTTGCTATCTAGTCAGTGGAGCAGTACTACTTTTGCACTGGGAGCCACTTCTTCTGATCAGACCATGACTCTCCACATATCCACTGTGTTTCAGATGATATCAGATCAGTCCATCCAGATTCAGCAGCTTGAGGACACTGTCTGGAGACTGACTAGCAGAGTTCTTGACTTGCAGGGGCAAGTCCTTGCTTTGGCCCATCCTCAGCCACAGGAGTTCACTATTGAGGTCACAGACCTCACTGCAGAGGTTGGAAGGCTCAGAGGAGCACTAGAGGGTGGATATGAGTTACTGAGGAGAGAGATCCGAGGATCGAGTGAGCATGCATCCACTCAGTTCACTGCTCTACTTCAATCTATTTTCAGAGCACTGAACATACTTGATTCCATCAGGCTCACCCTTTCTGTTCAGTCCTTAGCCTCTCAGCGTTCTCAGCCACCCAGTTCTTCTCACTCTCCTGCTCATGCCAGAGGCAGAAGGGGTAGAGGATGCACTTCTGATAGAGATCCATCAGCTTCTCATACCATATCTGATGACTCCGATCCATGACTTGTCTTGATCATTACTAGATCCTAGGTGTTAGTGTCTTGTACTAGGATCTGTATTTTGGGGCCATGTATTGACAATTAGCTGGTTGACTATTATGAACTATGTAATGAAATAATTATGGTTTTATGGTATCATCTTTCACTTATATTTCTACCTTTTGTAATGATGTCGATCATATTTTGGTTATATATATTCTCCTTGTTGAAATATTGTCTTCTCTTTGTTGTTGTTTGCTATTAATAATTGCTATATTAAGGGGGAGCAAACATCTGTGATAAACTCTAAAGGGGGAGAAATTAAAGAATGTTTCAGAAAAAGGAGGAATTAACCATGTTTGATGATGTCAAAAAGGGGAAGAAATTAAAGAGCAATCCATCAAAAGCAAAACCATAAATTTTGAGCAATTAAAGAAAAAGCAATCCATCAAAAGCAAAACTATAAATTATGAGAAATTAATGAATGAATTGGAGAATTTAAAGAACAATATCAAAAGTACAATGCTAAGTATAATGCAAATAAGTAATTTTTTAAATTACTTCTTTACATATGCTCTGATTTACTTTAAAAATTTAAATATGCTCTGATATACTTCAAAATTCCAACTTGCTCTGATACATCTTTTGAAATTTTATTTACCTTGATACATCTTAAGAAATTCAACTTGCCTTGATACATCTTAAGAAATTTAACTTACTCTGATACATCTTAAAATTTTTAACTTGCTCTGATATATTGTAAAATTTTTTTTTGATAACATTGTAAAATTATTTTTCTTGCTCCGATACATTGCAAAATTTATTTTTCTCTTGCTCTGATACATCTTAAACTCAAAATGATCTAATACACTTTCCAAATCAACTCTTAAACATGCTTTGGCACACATAATTATTTTTTGTATCAAAAGTAATTAAAGCACATAATTATTTTTTGCTCTGATGCTAAAACTAAAATCAAATGAGAATGAGCAAATTTTCAAAATACAGCTTGATCTGATAACAAAAATAAGTTTTCTGCTCTAACACCAAAATCACATAATCCAATGAGCATATCTTCAAATCTTTAAGCAAATGGGCAAACTATTCTTGCATATGACCATTTATATCACATGCCAAAAGAATCATACTCTTTTCAAGCATATACACCTATAATGCATTCTTTTGAAATTATTGATTCACAGAAATATTTTTGTTCAAATATTTTGTCATCATCAAAAAGGAGGAGATTGTTGCTCCTAGATTGATTTTGATGATTACAAAGCAGATTGAAGGGATACAAATATTTTTATTTGAAAAAGTCTTTATGCTCTTCAGGGGTAAAATCATAATTTTACTAAAACCCTGATTTGATAGTATCATTTGGTAGAACTAATGATTTGTAATCTATTGGTGAAAATTTCATTATTTTTGGACTTATATTTTTGAAGTTATAAATGTTTGAAGTGCATGAGTCGACTCATGAGTCAACTCATGGCACAATGAGCTGATTGGCACGCTAAAATTTCCCATGGCATGCTGGTTTTCTGGCTTGGCACGACCTGTGAGTCGACTCATGAGTCGACCCACAAGGCATGAGTCGACTCATGAGTCGACTTCTGCATGTTTGGGCCAAAAAAATCCAGAAACCAACATCTCTGGTTTTTGCAACAGAGGTCGACTCATGAGTCGACCCCTGAAGCATGAGTCGACTCATGAGTCGAACCCTGCGATGGAAATTATCCGCAACGGCTAGTTTTTTGTCCGTTTTAATTGCCTTTAATGCTCCCTTAAAATGCTCTAACGGCTCTTTTTCTGCCTAAAATGTTTTTCCTTGTTTCTTAAAGCTATAAAAGGTTTCAAAAGGTGAAAAACAAAGAAGAGATCCACAATATACATGAGAGATACAAGAGATCCACAATATACATGAGAGATACAAGAGATCCACAATATACATGAGAGATTTTGAAAGAGAAAAGCAAGAGCGTTCAAAAGGGTATTCAAGAGCATTCAAAGAGAGGGTTTTTCAAGCCAACTTTTCAACCTTGAACAAGAGCTCTTTCAAAGCCTTCAAGAAGCCTTCAATCAAAGATCACCTTCTCCTCAAACGTTCATTCAACTCTTCATCCACCTTGAGGAAATCAAAAAGGAGCTTCGTCATTTGAGTAAAGTGTATTTAATATTATATTCGCTCATTTAAGGAGCTATTCTTGTACTTATTTGTGCTCTAAACTTCTTACTCTTTGTGAGTAATTGTTCTTGTTTTTGGAGGGTTTTCAAAACAAGGGAAGGTTGATCCGAACCTGAAATCGGAGTGTTTTGAGTTGGCTTGTACCCGAAAAATAAGTGGACTAGCTTGGGATAGCTAGTGTCGGAGTTTCCGACGTTTGTATTCGGGTTGAATACAAGTATAGTGGATTGGAATTCCCAAGTAGGAGCTTGGGGAGTGGATGTAGGTGCAAGGTTGGCACCGAACCACTATAAATCCTTGTGTTTGTGGTGTGCTTTATTGTTTCTCTTTATTTCTTTATTATATCCTTGCATTCTTGCTTTAGGTAATTAATCTTGAACTAAAGTCTTTCTCCTCATTCATCAAGCTTTTAACAAATACTTTTCATAAGTAATTAGTTAAGCTTAAATTTTTAAAAACCCAATTCACCCCCCCCCCTCTTGGGTTGCATAGCTGGGCAACACTTTAAGACTTGTATGACAAGTGTAGGTAGCATCTTGTGATTTGATTTTGCCATGGAAATGCTGCCTTGCACATGAGAAGTACAAAAAAGAGGGATGTTGCACGAGATGCGCATGCCCAAGAAGCAAGGCAGCCATGGACGGCCACTATGGTTGGGCGTTAGCTATGGTGGGGCATCCCATCATGGCTCTTGATCATGGTACATGGGCGGCTATAATTTGTTCTATTGAAAAGGTGCTTTAAGCACAATCTAGATTAAGGATGTTGACTATAATACATAATCCTGATGAGATTAGATTTTATGATTGTAATTCAACTCCTTTTTATAATTCTCATGAGATTAGGATTGCTAAATTAAAGTTGACCATATTGTCACTTTTCTAATTAGATTAGGATTTGATTCATAGTTGACTAAATCTTTTACAGACTTAATTGGATTAGGATCGGCTTAAGAATTGGTTAATTTAGGTCAAAAGATGATATATAGTTGATTTATAATTGACATTGGATAAAGAGTTAAACCCATACGACAATTAAAATTCAGATTGGAACAAGAGTTGAGTCCAAATAATTGGCCCAAGTATTGGATCAAAGATATTAGAAAAATTCTAGATGGATCTTGTGCCCATGAGGATAAACACCATATGTTTCCAATGACATATGTATGAAAGATATCATAATTAGAATAATATGAGCAGTTAAGTTTATAGTTTATAATTGTTATAAATTGTATGGTCGATGGTTATAGACTACAAAAATCTCTGATGCTTTCATATTTGAGACTGTATCTTTCTATTTTCTTTATATTTTTCCAAATACTGATTGAGACTTTTACATGCTGATGTAAAAATAAGGATAAAATATTTTATTTATAAATAGATAAAAAATATTTTTTTATATTTATGAATAAAAAAAGATGATGGAGCATTCGTCGAAGCCTTCATGGAGATGAAGATAGGATTAACAGACAGATTGAGAGCAGAGGCACATGAAAATCAACCATGAGATGGATCAATCTGTGATGCACCTAGCATGAGACCTATAATCCATCTAAGTGGCTTGAATAGATTATATTAGAAAAATCCATAACTATCCAATTTTATTTTATGCTCTTATTATGATGGTAGTTAGATGTATATTATACCTGTGATGGATATATACATGATTATCAATGTGTATAAGACCAATAAGTCCCTCATAAAAAATATATTAAGTCATAATGGTAAAGTGTTAAAAATACAATCTATACCTTCTTTTATGCTAAGCTAATAGAGTATGTCAAGATCTATAGTGAGTTTGTTGTATTATCCATAAGGCTTGCAATGGAGATTGATATGATGTTGATTTAGTATATAATGATGCTTATGATATATTTGGATGGTGCTACCTTGTTGTCTTATCCACAAAGATGGTATTATTCAGATATAACTATATGAAAATGAAAGATATGACTTAACTAAAATATTATATTAAATATTATTTTATGATGTAATTTTATGTCACAAATAACTGATGAAAATTATAAATATTAAAAAAAAATTATCAATTATTTGTGATGTAAACTTTTTTCATTGTAAATATCCATTATTTGTGATGTAAAATTAACTTTCCATCATAAATATTTAGTTATTTATGATGCAAAATTTTTGTTGCAACTAATCATCAAAAATTAGAAATAAAAAAAAAATATCAGATTGTTTGTGATATAAAGTTTTACATCGCAAATAAGTTGTATTTATGATGTAAAATAAATTTTTTATCACAAATATTAGATTATTTATGATGTAAAATTTATATCACAAATAATCGATAAAAATTAATTTTTTTTAAAAAAATAAATAATAGATTATTTATGATAAAAATTTATTCATCATAAATAATTGATATTTATGATGTAAAATAAAATTTGCATCACAAATATTGAATTATTTATGATGCAAAATTTTCATCACAACTAATCAATGAAAATCAAAAAGTTTAAAAAAATAAATAGTAGATTATTTATGACTTAAACTTATTCATCACAAATAATTAGTATTTACAATGCATAATGGATTTAATATCATAAATATTTAATTATTTATGATATAAATTTTTTATCATAAATAATTGATGAAGATCAAAAACATTTTAAAAAATAAATATTAGATTATTTGTGATGTAAAAAATTTATGTTGTAAATAATTCATATTTATGATGCAAAATAAATTTTGCATCATAAATATTGAATTATTTGTGATGCAAAATTTTGATACAAATAATTGATGAAAATAAAAAATTTTTAAAAAATAAATATCAAATTATTTGCAACATAAATATTTTATAAATTTAAAAGTAATTTTAATATTTTATGATCGATATTTTCATCATAAATTTTTTTAATATTTTATAATCAAAAAATTGATCGTAAATATATTTTATAATTGAATATAATTTTTTTTATCTTTCTCTAAATATGATATAATTTTAAAATTTAAAATCCATCTTCATCATTCATTATCTAAATAACTATCGTTAGAGTATCATCACAAAAGATCACCTCAATCTGATTGCTCTAGCTATGTCGATTAATAAAATTTGATTTCGACGTTCACGAACGACCGTATGATGATTTGATAGATAAAGATTATCGATAGGTTTGAAAATTTATAATGATAATTTTGATAATATTTATAGCATACTATCAAAATTTTAGTTCAATCAGATATCATTATTATGGTCAATTTAGCATGGGATGATTTAGACTGTTAAATAAAAAATAAGTGATCAAAAGATCAAACGACGTTCGATTATAAGATAATTTTTTAGATAAATGATCTTTGCTATTACTTTAATCATCTATATAGTGGTGATCGTAAAATATAAACTGCACATATATGAACTATCTATGTTAAGTAGATCTTATAAAAGTATAAGTATAATTACTTAAGGACTTTAGAAATGAGTATCAAGAGACATAGAGTTTTGGATAGTTCATATACGTATGGTTTAAATTTTATGATCATCACTGTATAAACAATCGAAGTAGTAGCAAAGATCATTTATCTAAAAAAATCATCTTATAATTGGATGCTGTTTGGCCTTTTGATCACTCATTTTTTATTTAACAACTCAAATCATCCCATGCTAAATTGACCATAATAATGATATCTGATTGAAGTAAAATTTTAATAGTATACTAAAAATATTATTGAGATTATCATTGCAAGTTTTTGAACTCATCGATGGTCTCTATCTATTAGATCATTATGCGATCGTTCGCGACCATCGAAATCAAATTTTGTTGATCAACATAGCTAGGGCTATCGGATTGAGGCAGTCTTTTATAATGATATTTTAATGATAATTATTTAGATAATGAATGGTGAAGATCAGCTTTAGATTATAAAATTATATTATATTCAGAGAAAAATAAAAAAAATTATACTACAAGAATATAGGGTTTTTGCGATGTAAAATATTTTTCATCACAGATAATGTATTATTTGTGATAAAAATTTTATTTACATCAAAATAATAAATTATTTGTGATAAAAAATTTTCATCATAACTAATTGATAAAAAATCTAAAATTTTTTAAAAAATAAATAATTTATGATGGAACATTTGAGTCATAAATAATTTAATATTTGTGATACAAAAAAATTTTACATCATAAATATTTTTTATTTGTGATGCAAAATTTTAGTCACAAATAATTTATAAAAATTTAAAAATTTTTTAAAAAATAAATAGCAGATTATTTACGATGGAAAATAAGAGTCGTAAATAATTGGAATTATCATCGCAAATTTTTTTTGGAATTTTTTTGTTAAATTTTTTTAGAGTGAAAAATTTTTAGAGGAAATTTTTTTTTTGACAGGAATAATTAGCAATAAAAATTTTATTTTTGTTAGTAATAATGCTTATTAGCAACGTATATTTCATTTTCATTGCAAATTAAGTTTTTTTGGAAATTTTTTTTTGTTAAATTTTTTTTAAAGGGAAAAATTTTTAGGAAAAAAATTTAATAAAAATTATTAGTGACAAAAATTATATTTTCATTGTTAATAATAATTTTTAGCGACATAAATTTTTCATCGCTAATAATTACATCGGTAAAAATTCTATAAAAATTTCAGGTCACTTCCTTAGATCTCGCAAAATCCTCCTCGCTCTCTCCCTCTCACTCACTGACACCCTCTTAGGCTTCCTCATCGGTGAGTGCCCCCCCTCTGTTGTCGTCGACGCTGCCATCACCGACTTTTCAGGTAAAGAGTTTTTTTTTAACTCTGCGTGGAAGGGAGGGGTAGGGGGTGGGTCACGCTAGGGATGGAGGAGGGGGGGGTTTCATGAGGGCTAGAGGAGGGCAGGAGGGATGGTTTCATGAGGGCTAGAAGACCATGGGCCGATGGGAGCGGGGTGGGGTGAAGGGGCGCTGAGGGCCAGAGGATGGGGGGTGGGGGGTTTTGTTCTCGCGGACAGCCTACGGTGGCCATGGGGTGAAGGATGCAGGGGGTGGGGGGGGGGTTTGTTCCCATGGATGGCCTATAGTGGCTGGGGTGCGAAGGATGCGGGGGGGGGGGGGGGTGGGGGTTTATTCCCATGGATGGCCTGCGGTGGTTGGAGAGCGGAGGATGCCGGGGGGGGGGGAGTTGTGTTCCCGTGGAAGGCCTGTGGTGGCTGGGGAAAGGGGGGTGGTGTTCCTACGAATGGCCATCGAGGCCCCGAGGCGGGGAGCAAAGGTGTGGGAGGAATGATTTATTAATAATTTATTAATAAAATAAAATAATTATTTTTAAAAAATTAATAATTTATTAATAAAAGTAATAAATTTTTAATGCATATGAACTATTCAGTCTAGGATCTCCAACTCGAGATTCGATCCGATATCTGGGTCAGGATCCGATCTGGATCGACTCGAATCTAGTTCGAATCGACTTGGATCCGATCTGGGTCGGATCCGAGTCGGGATCTGATCTGGGATCCGGGTCGGGATCTGGTCTGAGATTTGAGTAGGCATCTGATCCGAATCAACTCGAATCTGGTCTGGGATCCAGGTCGGGATCTGATTTGGGATCTGAGTCAGGATCTGATTCGAGATCTGGTCCGAATCTAGCTCACAATCCAGATCGAATCGAGGTCAGGATTTGGGTCGGATCCAATTGAGATTTAGATTAGGATTTAATCTGGATCTGAGTCGGGATTCAGTTCGAATCTAAATGCATCTCTCTATTTCTATAGAGAGATGCATGGTAGTGATTTAATGCATGCATTGATGTAACCTTAAACTCTCATTCAAGAGTCGGTCCCAGATTCTCCAAAATGAACTCTGTGAACGGCTCTTGGATGCCCCATTTGGGCAGTTTAGAAATGCATCAATTGTTTATTGTTGTTATGATGTTCTTTGTTCTATTGTAGAAAATTTCATTGTAGTTATCTCGTTTGTTCTCTGTGTACATATTAGATGTGGTTAAAATATGATCTATCTATATCATGTACTTAGAGAACTATAGGGAGATGCTGTCGGATTTTCTTCGGATATAGAACAAAGAACAAAACTATGGCAACAATAAAAGTGATGTATTTTTAAAAAGAATAGGACCTATCTTTACCTATTAGTTGGTGCTCAGGTCGGGATCCGATCCAAAATTTGGATCAGGATCCCGTTCAGATGAATGCCAGAGGTATTTTCTTTGTTGTTAAAGATTTTCTTTATTACCAGATGGATATTAATAAAAGTTGAATGAATGCTAGGGATATTTTCTTGTCTGAATACCGAAACAGTATTCAAAATTTTATTGAGTTTGCACAGCATAAGGTTGGCAGCACTGGTAGGATAAACTGTCCATGCAAGAGATGTGTCAATATGGTATATCATCATATATTACTTGTTGAGGAGCATCTGCTACGTTATGGTATGAACAATAATTATACTCACTAAATATGGCATGGGGAGGATGATATGAATGAAGTTGTGTACGATGATGATGATATTGAAGATGATAGTGATACTGCTGAACCTATCGAACATGGTGGTATAGGTTTACTATTGAATGATTTACATCAGGATGTTCACTCAAATGTATCAATGAGTACTAGTGCATCTGAAGCAGTTCTGATTATGAACATAATATTAATGAGGTAGAAGGGACTATTAAACAGTTTACAAAGCTTGTAAGGAATGCACGAGAGCCACTTTACCCAAATTATATAAAGTTCTCCCTATTAGAGTTTTTGATTAAATTGCTTTATATTAAAATCATGAATCGATGGAGTCAGAAGTTATTTGATCAAAATTTGACATTGATTAAAGCAGCTCTTTCTGATGAAGGAAAACTTCCGAAATCATATTCTGAAGTAAAAATATACATGTAGAAATTGAGACTTGGCTATATTCTTATACATGCCTGCAAAAATGACTGTATATTATTTTATAAGGAGAACGAACAAGCAAGTGAATATCCAAAATGCGGTAAGCCTAGGTACAAAATTGATAATAAGAAAGGAAAAAAGATACCTCATAAGATTTTGAGATATTTTTTATTGATTTCAAGACTTCAAAGGTTATACATGTCCACAGAGATAGTTGAAAAAATAAGATGGCATCATAAGCCATAAATTTTGAAGGAGAACATACTTAGTCACCCGACTGATTCTGTAGTATGGAAAGATTTCAATGGAAATCATCCATACTTTGCAAGTGACCTGTGCAATATCAGCTTGGTCTAGCAACAGATGGATTTAAACTCTTTGGCAATTTGAGTATTTCCTACAGCATGTGGCCTGTGATGCTAATACAATATAATATGTCATATTGAAAGTATATTAAAGAACCATTTATTTTTATGTTACTATTGATTTCAGATCCAAAAGCATCAGGTAATGAAATTGATATATATCTATGACCCTTAATCGATGATCTGAAGGAGATATGAGAAAATGGAGTACAGACATATGATTCTGTCAGTCGAAGAAATCTTAAGTTGCATGCTTTGATTTTATGGACCATAAATAATTTTCTTGCATATGAAAATTTATCTGGGTGGAGTACCAAAGAATATTTGGCATGTCCAATATGCAACAAGGATACGTCCTCCTTATATTTAAAGTATGGAAGGAAAATCTACTTCATGGGTTATTGGCGGTTTCTACCTGCTAATCACTCTTGGAGGATCCTTTATAATCAATATTTTGATCGTAAGTCTGATCGGCATCCGCCACCTGAGTTAAGTAGAGTGAAAGTTTTAGAACAACTTAAAGCCATTGAAAATGTAAAATTTGGAATAACATCCTATACTCGCAAGCGGAAGCATATTGAAGCTTAACTGAATTGGACGAAACGAAGCATATTTTTCAAACTACCATATTGGAAGTAGCTATTACTTCATCATAATCTGGATGTAATGCACATTAAGAAGAATATTTATGATAATATTATCGGTACAGTGTTGAATATTTCAAAAAAAATAGAAGATAATTCAAAAGCTCATCTTGATTTATAAGAAATGAAAATCTGATCGGAGTTACATTTAGTTCATCGAGATGATAAATTTTTGTTGTCACCTGCATGTTATTCACTATTTGGCAAGAAAAAAAAGATTTTCTATGGATGGTTCAAAATCATAAAATTTTTTAATGGTTACACTTCAAATGTATCGTGGTGTGTTTGAAGGAACCAGATCTAGGATTTCAGAGTTAGATCTTGAAATTTTTTCAAGATCAGGCAATGGAAGACTAAAATAAATCAAAATTTATATTATAAAATTAGAAAATCCCTAGATCTAAGATCTTATTACATAATTATTACATGATATTAAATTAAAAATTAAAATATAAAGAGCAAGAACTACATGTTGATCATATCAACATGTTTCTATACTACATCTAATGTATGTAAAATATAATAGATCAGATCTATTACCTTGCAAGTTAGATATTCTAACTTTGCTGATCCGAACTTGAGGATGATGTTGTGAGCCGCACATACGTCTGGCTTCTAGGAGTCATCCACATGAGCCCACGAATCACGATCAGAAGTCTTGCTCTAGAAAATCAGCACAGTATGCTAGTACCACGCTGATCCTTCTTCGATGGTCGATCAGATACCTCCTTCTTCTTGATTTGGACTCTTCCAAAGATGAGAAGTAGGAGAAGTTTTAGATGAGACACTCTCAGAAAACTTACAGATGGAGGAAGGAAAGAGATGAACCCAGCAACTCTAGAAGAAGACCCTCTTCTTGCTTTAACCCAGACACCTAGATTTGTATCTATTAGATCTCCATGCCCCAAGATTCTTTCTCATTAATTTTTGGATGCCCCAAAGGTCTCTCAGTGATCTACAATCCACAAAAATTTCATAAAGAAATTTATTTTAAATAGAGAGATATGAAGAGTCCTTGTCTAGGTCAAATACCTAGTCAAGGATTATCCAAACAAGGCAAGACAAGGGGCCACCAACTCTTGGGCATCCCCTCCTTCTTTTTCTACCATGGACCATCATCAAAGGGTGCATATTATGTGTCATAAAAGTCACAAAAATATCAAAATTTTTTTTAATAAAATCAGTACAATAAAGAAAGAGTTTTGGTTTCCTAAAACTCTATCTCATAGAATTTGAAATCCAAACTAATTCCTACTTTGACTTGATCCACAATCACATTCTATGTAAGAGAGAAAGAGAAGAAAGTTTTGGGCATGCATGAAGACCTGGGAGAGAGGGTTTTGTCACACAAAATAAGAGAGAGTGGGTGTGGGATAAGAGAGAGTGGGCATGGGGGGCTAAGGTGGCGCAAGGTGGAATCCTAGTCTTACTAGGATTCAATCTATGACTTGTTCAAATTTTGTTTCTCAAACCAAATCAAACCAAAACTAAATCAACCTAATTAAAATAGGTCTTAACCTAATTAAGAGTCTAATTTAATTTGATTAAATTAGATTTAAATTAGATTTAATTTTTTAATCAAATTAGAAATTAGGTTGACCCAAGTCCTAATTGAATTAGGACTAGTTTTTTCTTGCACTTGGCTTATCCAATAAACCAATTGGACTTGATCCAATCAATCCTAAATCAAATCTAATTAAATCATATTCAATTATACTTAATCTCAGCCTATTGGCTTTATTAAATTAAGTCAATTAGCAATAAAATTACTAATCGATCCTCCTGCAACACTTGCACTAGGTTAAATGTCAATTGTATTGATCGTTTAACCCTAGAACGATTCTTAATCATTGATCAACCATTCGATCGGATCATGAACTTTAATATGTGTGACCTCATAGGTCCAAACCTAAGTCAGTAGCATAGAAATAAATTCTTATACCAATCGAAGTGACCATCTAGCAATGGTACCCGACGGCCGGATAGGTCGAATATGTAGAACAACATCCTTAAAACTCATGCGGATATAGTTTCCATATAATTCATCCCCTTGACCAAAATGCTCATAGGATACCTCAGAGTTCCACTGTCAACTCT
This sequence comes from Elaeis guineensis, assembly GCF_000442705.2. Lineage (NCBI taxonomy): Eukaryota > Viridiplantae > Streptophyta > Magnoliopsida > Arecales > Arecaceae > Elaeis > Elaeis guineensis. Next base: position 22,572,088 of record NC_025999.2, read on the forward strand.
GATTAGGTTATCCACATTGTATTTCAAAATATCAAATCTATTTGATGGATTACCCTGGCCAAGATTTTATTAAATTGAAATATAGTGACTCATTCTTCTCCAACTCTTGGAGTGGTCAATCCCATCTTGATCACACTCTGACTTCGTAAGTACTTGATTGTGCCCAAAAACCTTCCATCACTGAATTAGAAATTCAGTTAGTCCAGTACCAAAGCACAGTGAGTTGCTTGCAAGTCACTGAGGTGATCTCAGGTCTAAGAGACACTTATACCTATATCCTATCAGAGATATTCTCGATAGCAGAATGCTCTAGAGTTGGTCACGTTCAATGATGATGTACTCTTACATCTCATCTGTATGCCATACTAGTGTCTCCATACTTCTTGGTTAAGAGAACAACAACCTATATGGCCTACAGTGACCTATGCTCGATAGAAGCTGTCGTCCTTATTAACAGCCTATCATTTGATCGTGAACAGTTTTAAGGACTAATCGATAAATCCTCTCTTTATCGAACCTAAATAGTCCTAAGGACTTCATCATAACAACGAAGTTTATTAGAAGATGAAAACTTATGATGAAAATATCAAAAATATATTTTATTTATTAATAAATCAATTACAATACTTAGTTGCTCAACCGTCAACAGGCTGATGATTGGCATTTGGAATATATTTTCCAACAACTCCCACTTGTCCTAAAGCCACTCGGCACAATATCTAATATCCATCTTCGACTTATGGTTATCGAACTCTTTTATCGTCAGGGCTTTAGTGAAGGGGTCTCCTTTTCATCGATCTTTTGAAGGTCAACGTCACCTCGATCCACGATCTCACGGACCAGATGGAAGTGGTGCAAAATATGCTTCGTCCACTGGTGTGCTTTGGGTTCCTTCGTCTGAGCTATGGCACGAGTGCTGTCGCAGTAGAGCGGGATTGAACCATCGAGGGAGGGTGCTAGTCCGAGCTCGATGATGAATTTTGTCAACCACAGCTTCCTTTGCGGCATCCGATGCTGCAATGTACTCCGTCTCACGAACAAAGTCTGCCATAGTATGTTGCTTGGAACTCTTCCAGCAGATGGCTCCACCATTCAGAGTAAAGATATAACCCGACACACTTCTACTGTCATCATGGTCAGATTGAAAGCTGGAGTCTGTGAACCCCACAAGTTTCAGATCTGACTCGCCATAAACCAACCATTGGTCCTTAGTATTTCTCAAATACTTAAGGATGGCTTTACCCACTTTTCAGTGATTTTCTCCAAGATCAGATTGATATCTACTCACTACTCCTAGTGAGTATACCACATCTGGTCTTGTACATGTCATGGTGTACATGATAGATCCCACGATCGAAGCATATGGGACTCTACTCATACGCTCTCTCTCTTCAGGAGTTGTCGGACAATCTTTCTTAGAGAGAAAAATTTCATGGCCTATCGGTAGATAATCCTTCTTAGAATTCTCCATGTTGGACCTTTTCAGCACAGTGTCTATGTACGTGGGCTGGGATAACCCAAGCATCCTTTTAGATCTATCCCTATAGATCTTCATCCTTAGGATGTAGGATGCTTCACCCAAGTCCTTCATGGAGAACTGCGATGACAATCAAACTTTTATTTTCTGTAGTGTGGGGATGTCATTCTCGATTAAGAGAATGTCATCCACATACAAGACAAGGAATATCATAACTGGACCATTTACCCATTTATAGATGTAGGGCTCTTCTTCATTCTTAACGAAATCATATATTTTGATCACCTTATCAAATCGTATGTTCCAACTCTGAGAAGCTTGCTTCAATCCATGAATGAATCTCTGAAGCTTGTACAACTTTGACTCATCTGTGGATGTAAACCCCTCAGGTTGTATCATATACACCTCTTCGGTCAGCTCTCCATTTAGGAAAGCTGTCTTTACATCTATCTGTCAGATCTCATAATCCAGATAGGCAGCTATTGCAAGCATTATCCGAATGGATTTGAGCATTACCACAGGAGAGAACGTCTCGTTATAGTCAATACCATAATATTGACGATACCCCTTGGCAACCAGACGGGCTTTATAGGTCTCCACCTTTCCATCTGTGCCCCTCTTCCTTTTGAAGATCCATTTACACCCAATGGGTTTAACCCCTTCAGGTGGGTCAATCAATGTCCATACATCGTTGACCTTTATGGACTCCATTTTAGATTTCATGGCTTCAAGCTATTTCTTGAAATCAGATCTCTGCATTGCATCCATATAGGTGATCGGATCCTTATCATTCTCATCGAGTTTGATGGGATCACTGTTTCGGACCAAAAAATTGTAGTATCTGTCCGACTGACACGGTACTCTATCGGATCGTCTTAATGGTGTAGGTACATTGGGCTCCAGATCTGATCTAATCAAATCCGACTCAGGTTCAGCTATTGGTGTCGGTCCTTCTACCTATTGAACTTCATCAAGTTCAACCTTAGAGACAATGGTTCCTTCACTAAAGAACTTCTTTTCTAAAAAGGTTGCCTTAAGGCTGACGAACACCTTTTGTTCATCAGCATGGTAGAAAAAATATCCTTTGATCTCTTTGGGGTATCCCATGAATGTGCATTTATAAGATCTAGGTCCAAGTTTATCTGTAACTGGCCTTTTGACATAGGTCGGGCACCCCCAGACCCTAAGGTGTGAAAGTGCTGGCTTACGCCCTGTCCATATCTCATATGGAGTCTTAATTACAAACTTACTTGGAACCCTATTTAACAGATAACAGGCTGATTCGAGTGCATATCTCCAAAAGGATATCGGCAAGCTGGCAAAACCCATCATGGATCGGATCATATCTAACAGAGTCCGATTTCTACTTTCAGACACACCATTATGCTGTGGTATTTCTGGAGGAGTCCATTAGGAGAGAATCTCATTCTCTCCTAGATATGTGAGAAATTCATCAGAAAGGTATTCCTCTCCTCGATTAGATCGAAAAATTTTAATACTCTTTCCAGTTTATTTTTCTACTTCACTTCGAAATCATTTGAATATTTCAAATGAATCCGACTTATGTTTTATCACATAGACATATCCATATTTGGATAGATCATCCGTGAAAGTGATGAAGTAGAAATATCCACCTCTAGCACTTATGCTCATGGGCCCACATACATCAGTATGTACTAGGCCCAAGAGCTCAGTAGCTCTCTCACCTTTTTCAGTAAAAGGTGACTTGATCATTTTACCAAGAAGACAAGACTCACAGGTTGGAAGTGATTCACAATCACTGACTTCGAGGATTCTCTCTTGAGTCAACCTGTTTATCCTGTTCTTGTTTATATGACCTAGCCTACAGTGCCATAAGTAGAGATCTGATACACTATCTAATCTAGAGTGCTTGCCAGTAAAATAGACTATGTTAACAGGTTGTGATAACATATACACACTATTGTTCAAATGTCCACAAAAAATAGTAACACCATTCATAATGATATTACAAACTTATTTCTTTATTAAAATTTCATAATCATTTTTGGCCAGAAGGCCTATAGAAATGACATTTAAAAAGAAACTGAGACAGAAATGACAATCATTAAGAACAACGGTATGGGACTCAAATATAAGTTTCAAGATTCCTAATGCTAGAACTGGAACTGATCTTTCATCTCCAACATTCAGAAACTTCTCACCTTGCTCGAATCTCCTACTGACCTACAATCCCTGCAATGAATTACAAATATGGTAAGGGCTATCAGTATCCAATACCCAGTCAGTTATATCACAAATAGAGAAATTACAAGGAGTTATCGTATAAATACCTTGCCCAGCAATAGCTTGCTGCTTTCTCTGCCTATTCGGATCCAGAGAGGCAATGTACTGAGGACAGTTCCTCTTTCAGTACCCTCACTTCTTGTAAAAGAAGCATTCAGCTTGACTCTTATCAGGCTTGATCTTTCTGGTCTGGCCCTGCACTGATGTCCCAGCCTGAACTTGCACCTTCTTTACTTTCTTCTTCTTGTTCTTCTTTCCTTTCTTAAAGGGTCGAGAACCACAAGACGAACCTCCCATTAAGTTCACCGACTCCTTGTGGAGTTGGTGATCCTTCTCAAAATTCTGAAGCAGCCCCAGTAACCTGTGGTAGTTTACTTCAGGTTTTGTCATTCTATAATGAGTGAGGAATGGGAGATAAGACTTGGGCAGCGAGTTCAGTATTGCATCTTTCCCAAGCTGCTCATGCAAGAAAAAACCGAGCTTGCTCAAATGCTCCATTAGCTCGATCATGTACAATACATGATTAGTGATAGAGACACTATCCCATATTTTGGTGTTGAAGATGGCACAACTAGTCTTGTGCCTCTCCACGTCATCGGGTGTGCCAAAGGCATCTTCCAACACTTGAAGCATGTCCTTTGGCTAAGTCATCTCAAATCTACGACAGAACTCGTCGCTCATGACAGCCAGCATGATGCAGCGCACTGTGGTCTAGTAACTGAGCCACTTCTGATAAGTGTCTCTGACTATTCCACGTGCATTGGCAGCTGGCTCCTCAAGTGCAGGATCCATTATCACATATAGGATCCGTTCATGCTCCAGGACTATCTTCAACTTTCGGTACCAGCTACCGAAGTTGGATCCCACCAACTTATCATTGTCCAACAATGATCGAAGCGATAGGGAAGTGGTCATATCTGCACAAAGAAAAATCATAACCTAATTAGTAATTGATTCATTAAACCTAAAGATTTGGACTTTAATCAAAAGGTTTTTCCTACTATTTTATTCAAATTGGCAGCCTCTACCTCCAATTCGAGAAATTATCCTAATTTCTTAGTGGGTACTAGAATCCATTTAGACTGCACACAAGCCCAACTTTGATTGGCCAACCCATGTACATCTAAGGGTAGGTTCATAATCAATTATTTTTCTAAATAATTTTTAGTAATTTTTTTTTGCCCCAGTCCCTAATTAGTAGGCTTTGGCCTCCACTGAAAAGGTCTGGTTAGGTTCAATCATTAACATGACCATACTTGGCCCATCTAGCCAATGAATGATTAGGCCCAACTTTGGTTGGCTAATCTAACCATCATTTAGAAAGATATAGTCAAGAAATCATATTATGAATGATAATTCTATTAGCCGATAAGCACCAGGCCTTTGGGTCTCCAATGATTATCCAACTGATGGACCCATTATCATTCACTTAATGAGAGGCTATGATCTAGTTATCACCATAACTATTTCATTTTAAGGATCTAATAATTTTAGAGAATTTAATTGATTTAGAGGATGAGGTCAAATGAACCAGCTTATTATGATCCTTCCACTAGCTTCACCAAGTCAGCTTAAGGAAGACTATTAAAAGGGCTGGTCTAGGAGCACCTAAATCAGTCACACTGATTTATCTAGCTGACATGGGTCAGTTCGAATAGTCAAGTGACCCGATCAAAATATAATTTTATCAAGAGGCCAGGTAAGTTCGATCGGTAGGAGGATCTATCAAAGCTTGCCTTAGACACCATCAGAAATGGCCAGGTAAGCGGGCTGCCAATTAAAAATCACCAGTCTGGTTTATCTTAGACACCAACTGGCTTAATTAGTTTTGATTAGATCAACCTAACAGTTCATGTTAGATCGCTTAGCCAAGAATCAAGTCCATTTGGTTCTCGTTAAAGACATGGACTTGACCAACTACAACTATTGTAATTGATCTAGAGAATTCTTGACCTAATCTAAGACAATAATTGATTAGATTTAGTCAATTCTCTAATTAAGTCCATCTTTAACCTAACCTTAGGTCTAACCTAATTAATGGACCTAATTCCCACTAACCCATTAACCCAAGGTGTTATGGTTTGTGTCTTAGGTTCTTCAATTCACAATCCTAGAACCTAATTAAACAACTTCTTAATTCTCAATTAAGTTTTGGGCTGAGGGTTAGGGTTCGGCTTTTTAAAAATAATTTTCATATTTGTAAAATATTTTTACAACATGGTTCTACCAACCAAGTTGCATGTTTGATTCATAATCAAACTATAAGTAAAAAGCATGAAACTACTTTTGATCTAATCTAAATAGGTTCATGTAATTGAAACAATTTCAACTTTAAACTGCACAAATTTTTCAGATAAATATATGATGGTTTTTTGCTTGAAAATTATTAATAAAGAGATTTTATTTTATATTTAAATATTTTTTAAATCTAATAAATCATGAATTTAATCTAGATCACATCTAACAAATTTATGATTAAAGATAGATCTACACGAACTAGGATAACCTTTGCACTGTAAGGAGTAAACCTTACAGCAGGATAACCTACAGTTCGTGATTGATCTAAAAATTTTAATTTTAAATTTAACAATCAGATTATAAATTAATTCTAATTTAAAAAATAATCTAAGCATGTATAAATAATCATGTAATAAACAACCTAGGCTCTGATACCAATTGAAGTAACCAGATCTAGGGTTTCAGGATTAGATCTTGAAACTTTTTCAAGATCAGACAGCAAAAGACAAAAATATATCAAAATTTATCTTATAAAATTAGAGAATCTCTAGATCTAAGATCTTATTACATGATTATTACATGGCATTAACTCAGAAATTAAAATATAAAGAGCAAGAACAACATGTTGATCATATCAACATGTTTCTATACTACATCTAATGTATGTAAAATATAATAGATCAGATTTATTACCTTGCAAGTTAGACATTTTAACTTTACTGATCCAGACTTGAGGATGATGTTGCAAACCACACATGCATCCAACCTCTAGGAGTCATCCACACGAGCCCACGAATCACGATTAGAAGTCCTGGTCTAGAAAATCAGCACAGTATGCTAGCACTGCGCTGATCCTTCTTCGATGGTCAATCAAATGCCTCCTTCTTCTTGATTTGGACTCTTCCAAAGATGAGAAGTAGGAGAAGGAGTTTTAGATGAGGCACTCTCAGAAAACTTACAGATGGAGGAAGAGAAGAGATGACCCAGCAACTCTAGAAGAAGACCCTCTTCTTCTTCTCTTTGCTCTAACCCAGATACCTAGTTTTGTGTCTATTATATCTTCATACCCCAAGACTCTTTCTCTTTGATTTTTGGAGGCCCTAAAGGTCTCTCAATGATCTAAAATTCACAAAAATTTTATAAAAAAATTCATTTTAAATAGAGATATATGAAGAGTCTTTGTCTAGGTCAAATACCTAGTCAAGGATTATCCAAACAAGGCAAGACAAGGGATGCTCAACTCTTGGAAGTCTCCTCCTTCTTTTTCTACCATGGATTACCATCAAAGGGTGCATATTATGTTCCATAAAAGTTATAAAAATCTTAAAAAAAAATTGAATAAAATTAGTACCATAAGGAAAGAGTTTTGGTTTCCTAAAACCCTATCTCATAGAATTTGAAATCCAAACTAATTTCTACTTTGACTTGATCCACAACCACATTCCATGTAAGAGAGAAAGAGAAGAAAATTTTGGGTGTGTGTGAAGACTTGAGAGAGAGAGTTTTGTCACACAAAATAAGAGAGAGTGGGAGTGGGGGGCTAAGGTGGCGCAAGGTGGAATCCTAGTCTTACTAGGATTCAATCTATGACTTGTTCAAATTTGATTTCTCAAACCAAATCAAACCAAAACCAAATCGACCTAATTAAAATAGGTCTTAACCTAATTAAGAGTCTAATTTAATCAGATTAAATTAGATTTAAATTAGATTTAATTTTTTAATCAAATTAGAAATTAGGTTGACCCAAGTCCTAATTGAATTAGGATTCATTTTCCTTGCACTTGGCTTATCCAATAAATCAATTGAACTTGATCCAATCAAGCTCAAACTAAATTTATTTAAATTATATTCAATTAGACTTAATTTCAGCCCATTGGCTTAATCAAATTAAGCCAATTAACAATTGAATTGCTAATCGATCCTCCTGCAATACTTGCACTAGGTTAAATGTCAATCATATTGATCGTTTAATCCTAGAACAATTCTTAATCATTGATCAACCATCTGATCGGATCGTAAACTCTAATGTGTGTGACCTCATAGGTCCGAACCTAAGTTGATAGCATAAGAATAAATTTTTGTACCAATCAAAGTGACCAGCTAGCAATGGTACCCAACGGTCGGATAGGTCGAATGTGTAGAACAACATCCTTAGAACCCATGCGGATATAGTTTCCATATAATTCATCCCCTTGATCAAAATACTCATAGGACACCTCAGAGTTTAACTATCAACTCTGATCAGGTTGTCCACATTGTATTTCAAAATATCAAATCTATCTGATAGATTATCCTGACCAAGATTTTGCTAAATTGAAATACAACGACTCATTCTTCTCCAACACTTAGAGTGGTCAATCCCATCTTGATCACACTCTGACTTTGCAAGTACTTGACTGTGCCCAGAAGCCTTCCATCACTGAATTAGAAATTCAGTTAGTCCAGTACCAAAGCACAGTGAGTTGCTTGCAAGTCACTGAGGCGATCTCAGGTCTAAGAGATACTTATACCTATATCCTATCAAAGACATTCTCGACAGCAGAATGCTCTGGAGTTAGTCACGTTCAATGATGATGTATCCTTACATCTCATCTATATGTCATACTAGTATCTCCACACTTCTTGGTTAAGAGGACAACCAACCCATATGGCCTACAGTGACCTATACTCGATAGAAGCTGTCGTCCTTATTAACAGCCTATTATTTGGTCATGAATAGTTTTAAGAACTAATCGATAAATTCTCTCTTTATTAAATCTAAATAGTCCTAAGGACTTCATCATAACAATGGAGTTCATTAGAAGATGAAAACTTATGATGAAAATATCAAAAATATATTTTATTTATTAATAAATCAATTACAATACTTGGTTGCTCAATCATCAACAGGCTGATGATTGGCATTTGAGACATATTTTCCAACAGTGTTGACAATAATGATGATAATATTTCTGGCATAAAAGGTCATGACTCTCATGTGATGATGCAGCAGTTGCTTCTTGTGGTCATGTGTGGCTATCTGAGTGGTGATATTCAAACTGCATTGATTGAACTGGGAGTGTTCTTTCGAAAATTATATTATCAAAAATTGAAGATTAACTTACTTGAGAAGTTGAATAAAGATATTATGCTCATTCTTTGTAAGTTAGAAAAAATATTTTCACCATCATTTTTTTATGTTATGGTGCATTTGACTATTCATCTTTCAAAGAAAGCTCTTTTGGTCAGATCGGTACATTATCGGTGGATGTTTCTTATTGAAAAATAAAAAAATCATAATTCTTTTATCAAATCAGTTATAAGATGTAAATGTATTAGTTAAATATAAATTTATTTTTATTTATAGATTCTTGTGTATCCTAAAAAATTATGTGCGTAATAAGGCATGGCCTGAAGGGTCTATAGTGGAAGCATACATAGCTATGGAGTATATCACGTTCTGCTCGATGTATCTTGATGATATCAAAATAAGATTAAATCATGCAGATCATAATACAGACCGTGAATGGGGTGATGATAAGTCAATACTGTCCATATTCAAACAAACGATTCGACCCATAAGTGGAAAATGATATGAGTTTATGGATATGAATGAGTTATCCAAGGCACACTTCTATATTCTAAATAATTGTAAAGAAATTGAAGATTTCATTGAGTAAGTACTATATTAACATACTTTTTAGTATTCTAACTAATTTTTCATGTTGATGTAAAATTAAAAATTATGACTTGTTGCAGTAAGCACAAGAGTATACTATCTAAAGAGAATAATATAAATGTTGATGATTGATATAGGAGAAAATTTGCAAAATGATTTGGAGACCATATAAGTTTCACTAGTATTACATTATATTTTAATAATTATAAAATTAATTATTTGAACCAACATAATTTTTTATGTTATATTGTAGATAAAATTAAGCATTTCTATAAAAAAGAGGGTGCGACTGATGAATTGTATAATTTAGTATATAGCTCTGATCGAAGGGTTAACCAATATGCATCTTGTATCATTAGATAAATAAGATTTTATATAAGAGAGCTTGAGTTTAAAAGATAGATCCAGAATAATGAAATTGCTACGATAGGATATGAAAGAGAAGAGGAGATTGAATATTTTGATGTATTGATAGATATTATAGAACTAAAGTATGGATCCAATAATTCGATATTCTTGTTTCAGTGTGAATGATGGAATATTAGTAATAAAAAAATTGATATTCATATTGATCCACACTTTATCAGTGTAAATTTTGCATGAATATGGCACTAGAACAAGCCATATATATTAGCAGCTCTTGTGAAACAAGTAATATATTTGAAGGATCCAAAGTATCGAGGTGATTGGCATGTCATATAAAGAATAATATCTAGAGATATATACGACATACCAACCTGACTAGAGATGGACAAAAATTCAGATCTACATAAAGAGGAAGCTTTTTAAGAGGAAGAACAAACATTGACCAAGCTCTTTGTTGACAAAAAACTTATGACAACTCCTTTGAATAGGGCTGATCTGCCGCCCTCCAAAGTTGAAGCTAATTTTATATTTAATTTTGATAATTCGGAGGGTGACGATCGGTTCATAAATGATGATGAGATAGAAGATGATATATTAGTCGATTATTGTGATTCGGAGGAGGACCAACAAATCGAGGTGGATACGGATATTGATGAGTAGATATATATTTTTTGTTGGATCTTCTTTTGCAATAATGGTATGTAATACAATTCTATTCATTAGCATTTATATATTTTTTACTATTATTATTAATTATTATATTCATTTATATGTCAAGTTAGTTATATGCATGATTTAAGCATTACAGGTATGGCGTCAGGAGGGAGATGACCACGTCTGAGTTCCCAACCTCCCCATGAGGATAAGCCTTCCCCCATTTCTACTATCACACCATCGGAGCCACCAAAGGATGCTGCAGAGACAGGTCTGAGTGATATTTTAATATTTTTTACATAATAAAATTTAATTTTAATTTTATCTATTAGGTTTATATATATCTATCATACTAATAATTTATTCATTATTGTTTCAGGCCATTTGATGCAGGTGGTGAGGCGAGGGAGAGGTACATCGAAGAATCTCACCCAGGAGCATTGGAGATACGAGCATGAGGGACAGTATCTTCGTATCGAGATTTCGCCCGACTTCATTATGCCTATTAGGGGATGGTGCGAGATATGATGGACTGAGCTGGGCATCATATGCCAAGCTATGCCCCTATGATGCTCTCTGATTGACATCATGTTGCATCAGTTTAGAGGAAGATCTTCTATAGCCACTTACAGATAAAATAATATTTAGTAAAATATTTAATTAGTACTATATTCTTATAATATTTGTTATTAGCAGGCTATATTTGATATTATTAATTTTGAGCATGATTACATACGGCGAGCTGTGGATGATCATTTATGCTCACATTTCAAGGATTACCCCCAGCGCATTCATTGCCACTGGTATGCTATAGTGTAGGATCAGGGGGTGGAGGTAGTGCAATTATGGCCATATGATAGCATCAGTATCGAGGACTGGACTATCATATGCCGCATGTATGAGGATCCGACATATCAGGTTAAGCATTCATTTTTTTAGAGTTTAATAATTGAATCATTTATTCTTAAATTCAGTTAGTTACTTACTAATTTGACTATTAACTGTATAGGATCGATGTGCCTGAAATGCTGCCAATCGAACGAGACAGACCATCTCGCACTATGGGGATTTGAGGCCATTGGCTTGCCATATAGAGTAGATGGTAAGTAATTTCTATTTAGTATATTTTAACTCTTTAACTATTTAAAATTTTTTTAAATAATTATTCTCAAATTACAGAGAGATGTAGAGAGTGGTGAGCTTTCTGGTAGGATCGAGATCTACTAACGGACCCACTAGTAACGATCAGGGGAGTGGAGGGTGGGGAGCCAGAAACTTTATCTAAGTTTTTCTAATTATTTTTTTATTGATAGTTTGATTTTTAGTACAAACTTAAAATAGCTATAACTTTAATTTTCAGGATCGTATGATAGAGATGAGATCCCAGCCTATCCCTAAGGGCTTGACTATACCCACAGATGAGGAGATCTGTGATCAGGTACTTGGTATGAGATCTTGTTATATTAGGAGGTTAGGGTATGGGATCAGAGCTTCCCCATCCTCATGCTCATCCAGGACTAACATCCATGCTGCCTGCGATGTCCGATTGGTGGAGATATAGAGATATATGAATTCAAAGAAAATAGGGGACATAAGGGTTCTTATGCAGTTGTTCGAATCCTATCTTAATAGACTGCTGAGGATCGATAGTGAGCTGATAAGTAGACTGCACGCGTCAATTCCTACCAGTCATTCTAGATGTAGATGATGGAGCAAATAGTGTAGATGGAGCAGATGATAGAGCTGATGAGGCAGCAGCAGGCCGATCCATCATGCTCCACCCATTTTTTTTTCTTTAAATGCTGATGCTTGATGGCCAGCAACTTATTTTTATTTTTTTATTTTTATTTTGGACCTCTTGTAATTATTAAATTTATTTTTTTATAATTATATTTTAATATAATGACATGATCAAATTTATTTATGGGTTTATTATGTAAATTTTTTATTTTAATTCTATAGATTATAAATATAAAATATTAAAAATATATATTTAAAAATATATATTTATAAATTATTTTTTTAAAATAATTATATTTTAATTAGCAATAAAATTATTTGCGATGGGATATCCATCGTAAATAACATCATTTGCGATGTATGATTTTCATCATAAATAATTTATTTTTTAAATATAAAAATATTTTTTAAAGTTATTTATGATAGAAAATTTTCATCATAAATAATTTTTTTTATGATGAAAATATTTATGACATGAATTTTTTATCATAAAAAATTAATTAATTATATTTTTTTAAATATTAAATTTATTTACTAAATTATTTTTGATAAAAATTATCTATTTGTGAAGAATATTTTTCCATCATAAATAATTTAAAAAATAAAATTTTTTATGATGCATATTTTACATCATAAAAATATATTGTTAGTGATGAAAATTTTATTTCTATCGTAAAAAATTATCTACGATCTCATTTTTAGCGACTAAATATTAACAATAAAATTTACATCATAAATAAGTATTTACGATAGAAATTTAGTATTTGTGATGCTTTTTTTGCATCGTAAATATCTTTTTTTATTGTAGTGAATGTTAACTGTGATCGGAGGCATCACTGTCATAGCCCTCCTTTTCTTTTCTTTTTTTTTTTCTTCTTCTTTCCTTTCTTTTTTTTTCTTTTCTTTCTTTCTCTTCTATCTGAACGCAAGGGAAAACATGGGTTGGCTCTTTATGTGGCCACCACCTACGGCATGGCCTCAATTCATCATCAACGATAGAATAGCCGCTAACCGCTGCCACCCATAGTGCAACAGTCGGCCAACACTGAAAGAAGGAAGAAGATCCCAACAAGGATTCTTAAATAGTGGAACCAAGCCCTAATCCCCCTTTCTCCAAGATATTACAGGAAATAAACAGAAGAAGTGGAAAAGGAAGACTTACTAGAGGCTAAGAGCAAGAAGGGAAGAGGAGCATGGAAGAAAGAGGGGACATTTAGACATGAGAGAGAGGAAAGAGATGTGAGAGGATGATAGAGAGGATATGAGCGAGCAAGAGAGAGAAGGGAAGAGATTGAGGGCAAGAGGAATGGGAAAGAGCGCGCGTGAGAGAGAGAGAGAGTGGTGGCTATGTTCAATCATCGGTGAGGGAGAAACAGGGCGATGCTCTATTTTTCCCACAAAGCTTGTCCTCACTTAAAAAAATCATGATTCTTTTTTTTAGTTTGAGATCGTACATAGATTCCTAAGAGCAAACACAGGTCTATTGCATGTGGTCCCCATGTGGCTCGGATACTTTATTCTCCCCCCTATATAAATTTCATTTTGAAAATTTATAAGCTAAAGCTCGAAAATAATCCCGATATACTATATCTCCTTTATTCTTGTAACTTCTAAGAATGACCACATCATGTTGATCCTAGATTTAATTTTGATGAATAACAAAATATTTGAGTATATATTTGGTACTAATAAAATATTTGAGTATTTGAAGAAAAGTTTTAAGAAGCTAGGGCCCTATCTCAAAGAAGCTCAAGATTGTTGATTTGAAGAATCAAAGAAGGAAGATTTAAGAGATCAAGCTAAGTATTTTTCAAGAAAACAAGGGTTTGAGTCAACTCTAGGAGGGTTGAGTTGACTCTGGCATAAATTTTATTTTTGGCATAGGACTTTAGTCGACTCAAGCAGACCTTGAGCTGACTCTGACATGAAGACTAGCACTGGCACAAACTTTGAGCTGACTTAAGCACTGCTTGAGTCGACTCTCTCAGAAAAGATAGAGAGATGATTTTCTAAACATCTTGCTCAAACTGACTCAAGAAAACTTGGAGCCAACTCAAGAACTGCTCAAGTTGACTCAACAGTCTCTGACTGCTCCAATGACTATTTTCCATAAAGCTGTAGAATTTGTTTAGAATGGTCTAAATAGCTATTTTCTGAGTTTCAATGGCTACAAACTTATTTTTAGTAATGTTAACACGGTTTAGAGGGTGTCCAAGCCATTATTAAAGCAAGAAAACTTAAGAAACTTAGAGATACATAAAAAAGCAACTGATATACACTTGAAAAATCTATTTAGCCATTAAGTGAGCTTCTAAAAAGAGTTATTCTACTCCAACCTCCCAATTTGTTGTGTAATTAAGTCTCTCTTAAGGAAAAGAAGAGAGCATTCATTGCAAAAGCTTCTCAACTTCTCAACTTGCACTTCAAAGATTCAACATCAGTTAATTAAAGAAGTTTATGATTATATTAAATTTCTATACTCATATTTTTGTGTATTTTAAGTTTCAATAAGATTTGAAACTTAGAAAATAGGCTCATCCAAACCTTGAATTAGATTTATACAAGCCTAGAAGTAGCTTAGAGATAGATTTTGATTGGTGAGCCTACAAAATTAATTGGGTTAAGAATGTAAATCCAGAAAACAATCTTGCTATAATTTATGATTATAGTGAAATTCTCAAGATGGTTGCTTGGAGAGTGGATGTAGGTGTTGGGCTTGACATCGAACCATGATAAACTTGATTGCTTGTATGTGTGTGATTTTGTCTTTCAGTCATTTATTTTTTTATCTTAAATTTTAACATCATAATTCATTGATTTCACTACATACGCAATCAACTTATCCTAGAAGTGCACATACTTATTTTAATTAGTAAAAACTTTTGAAAAACCTAATTCACCCTCCCTCTTGGATTGTATCTTTAGACAATAAGTGGTATGAGAGCGAAAACTCTTTTTCACTTGTTTGTCTTATGATTTAGATGATAAGATCAAGATAACAATCTAATTAAATATCTCTTTTATTGAAGGACAATCCACTAACCAATCTCCTTTGTTTTATGTTTCAAACTATACATATTGGAAAGCACACATACGCATATTCATTCAAGCCCTTAATTATGACTTATGAAGCATCATAATCAATGGACCACACACTACCATAATTACTATTGATGGTAATGTTATCTCCAAACCTGAAAAAGATTGGTATGATATTGACAAGAAAATGACTCAATTGAATGCTAAAGTAATGAATGTACTTTATTATTCACTTGATGCAAGTAAATTCAATCAGATTTTAACTTATGTTTCAACCAAAGAAATATGAGATAGACATGAGGTTATCTGTGAGGGTACCAATTAGGTAAAGAAATCTAAAATCAATATGTTGGTGTGTAAGTATAAGCATTTTAACATGGAACCAACTAAAAATATAACCAAAATATTTATATATTTTACTAATATTATAAATAGGCTTAAGAGCTTAGGTAAGTCTTATATTAATAGCAAACTTATAAGAAAAATTCTTAGGTCTCTTCCTCAAGCTTAGGAGACAAAGGTAACGACCATACAAGAAGTAAAGGATCTCAACACCTTACCTGTTGAAGAACTTCTTAGTTCTCTCATGACACATGAGTTAACCATGAAGCAAAGTTTGGAAGAGAAAGCCAAAAAGAAAAAGATGGTGGCTCTCAAATTAATAGCCAAAGAGGATGAAGATAGCAAAGACTCTGAAAAAGGTGATAAATATGAAGAGTTGGCTCTCATAACCAAAAAATTTAGGTGCTTCATGAAGAAGAAGAAGAGGCCAAACATCAAGAGGACACCATTCTCGAAGGGTGAGTCAAGCAAAGATAGAGAGAAAAATAAAGATAAGGAGGCACCCATATATTTTGAATGCAAAAAATTAGGACACTTCAAGATAGACTGCCCTCTACTAAAGAAATCTTCCAAGAAAACAAAGAAGGTGACAGTGGCTACTTGGACTGATAGTGAAGAATCGAGTTCAGATGAAAAGGCACAAGAAATGGTTAACCTCTACCTTATGGCTCAAGAAGATGAGGTAACACTTGAAACACTGACTTTACCTTTGATGAGTTACGAGAAACTTTTTATGATTTGATTGATAAATGTAAAAAACTTACCTTAAAAAATAAAAGTCTTAAGTCTTCAATCAAATTTTAATCAAGGAAAAAGAAAAGCTTTTGAAAAAGAAAGAATCTATTTTTATAGAAAATTAAAACTTGAAGAAAGAGATTGAAAAATATAAGTCTATAGTTGAAAAGTTCACTCTAAGTCTTAAAAAATTACAGATGATATGAAGTAACCAAAAAGCTATTTTTGATAAGACTAAACTTAGATTGAAACCTCAAAAGAAATAAAAATTTTTGAAGAATTTTTTTGTGAAAGAATCATCTTCTCCTTCACATAACTTTGCTTATTTCTACTATGGTAAAATTGGACACAAATCCTATAACTATGATTTTAGAAATGGACAAAGAGTTAAAAAGATGTGGGTTCCCAAAAGAACCATTCTTGCTAATCCTAAAGGACACAAGATGACTTAGGTACCAAAAATCTCTACTTGATTTTTTATTGTAGGTGTGTCTTGTAGCCAATGAAAAGAAAGAAAAATGGTACCTCAATAGTGGTCACTCAAGATATATGATGGGTGATAGGAAGTACTTTATCACTCTTGAATCTAAAGAAGGAAGAATGATGGCAACAATGGCAAAGGGCACATTATTGGGATTGGTAAAATATATATCACTTCTTCTACCTCTATAGAAAATATACTTTTAGTAGATGATATAAAGCACAATTTATTGAATATAAGTCAATTTTGTGACAAAAAATTTAAAGTAGTTTTTGAATCACTCATGTGCATAGTAACTAGTCCCATTGATAATAGCATCATCTTCAATGGATGTAGGCATAAAAATATTTATATGGTTGATCTAAATGATCACTCCATTAATTAAGAATGGCCAATGCCTAGTTGCAATGAATGTCAAAATCAATGAGAGTAGTTGATTATGGTATTGTAGATTAGAGCATACTAGCATGGATTTGATTTCTAAATTAATCTAAAGAGATCTTGTGAAAGATTTACAAAAACTTGACTTTGAGAAAAATAAAATTTTGATGCATACCAATTTGGAAAACAAACTAGATGTTCTTTCAAATTTAAGAAGATGGTTTCAACTTCTAGGCCTCTTGAATTACTTTATATGAACTTATTTAGATCAACTAGGACCACAAGCCTAGGTGGTAAGAAATAAGGACTTATGATTATGGATAACTTCTCTAAATTTACTTGGATCTTATTTTTAGTATAAAAAAATGAAGTCTTTTCTGCATTCACTAAATTTTATAGGAAAATATCAAATGAAAAGAACCTAATAATTGTTTGCATAAGAAGTGACCATGGAACCGAACTTGAAAAAATCAACATTGTGAAAACTTTTCAATGAAAAGGATATTGAGCATAATTTTTCTATCTCTAGAACACTTCAACAAAATGGGATTATTGAAAGAAAATATAAACTCTAGAAAAAATGGCCCAAACTATGTTGTGTAAAAGCAAACTCTCAAGATATTTTTAGACTGAAACTATCAATATAGCATGCTATATTTTAAGTAGAGCTTTAATTCGACCTATTTAAGAAAAAACTCCTTATGAACTTTGAAAAAATAAAAAATCAAATATTGGTTACTTTTATATTTTTGGTTGCAAACATTTTATTTTAAATAATCGTAAAGATAACTTATGTAAATTTGATGTAAAATCAGATGAAAATATTTTTTTAGGATATTCCACATCTAGCAAAGCATGTAGAGCTTTCAACAAATACACACTAATTGTTGAAGAGTTCATACATATGGTATTTGGTGAAACTAATGATGTATCTTCTAGAAACAAAGATATTTCTGATAATGATGCATGTATGATTGATAATGGCATGAAAAAACTTATCCTCAAAGAATCGAAAGCTCAAAATAACAAAGAAGAAGGAAAGAAAGCTGAAAGAAAAGATGAAAACCATAAGGATGCTCAAGATGAAAGCTTACCCAAGTAATGGAGGTATATATATGGTCATCCTAAAAATCAAATTATTAATGATCCATTACAAGGGGTAAGAACTCGTACGTCCTTGAAAAATATTAACATAATAATTATTTAGATTTTATATCACAAATAGAACCTAAAATCATTGAAGAAATTGAAAGTGATCCTAATTAGATGGTTGCCATGCAACAAGAATTAAACCAATTTGAAAGAAACAAAGTAGGAACACTAGTTGATAGACCTAATGATCATCCAACAATAGAAACTAAATAAATATTTAGAAATAAATTAGATAAAAATGATATAGCTGTCAGAAAGAAAGCTAGATTTGTAGCTAAAGATCATAATCAGAAAGAAGATATTGATTTTGATGAAACTTATGCTCCTGTTGCTAGGTTAGAAGTAATTAGGCTATTGCGAATATTGACATATTTTATAAACTTTAAATTATATCAAATGGATATTAAAAGTATATTTTTGAATGAATTTATTTTGGAGAAAGTTTATATTGAACAACCTCCAATTTTGAAGATCATAGTTTTTCAAACCATGTTTTCAAATTATATAAAGCTTTATATGGTTTGAAGCAAGCACCTGATGCTTGGTATGAAAGATTAAATAAATTTTTGATTAAAAATAATTTCACAAAAGATAGTGTAGATACAATATTATTTTTTTTAAAAAAATAATAATTTATTAGTTATATAAATTTATGTAGATGATATTATATTCGTTGCTACTAGTAAATCCCTTTGTCAAGAATTCTCTAAGTTAATGTAGGGGGAGTTCGAGATGAGCATGATGGAAGAGCTAAATTTTTTTCTCGAACTTCAAATTAAGCAAATCAAAGAGAAAATCTTCATTAATCAAAGTAAGTACATCAAAAAAATAATCAAGAGATATGGGATGGAGACCACTAAACCTCTTGGTGCATCAATGAATTCTTCATGTAAACTTAACAAAGATGAGAATATTATCGATCACAAACTCTACAGAGGTATCATTAGACCTTTACTCTATCTTACTACTAGTAGACTAGATATAATGTTTAGTACATGTATGTGTGCTACATATCAAGCGAATCCTAAGAAATCACATCTTTTAGCGGTCAAAAGAATTATAAGATATCTAGTAGAAACTTATAATGTAGGCTTATGGTATTCTAAAGATTCCTTAATTGATTTGATTGTATATTCTAATACTAATTTTGTAGGTTATAAACTAGATAGGAAAAGTACAAGTGAAATTTATCAATTTCTAGATGTAAACTTAATCTCTTAGTTTAGCAAAAAATTAAATTCGCTAGCCTTATCCATGATGGAAGCCGAGTATATCGCAACTGAAAGTTGTTGTGCTTAAATCTTATGGATTAAGTAATAAATTAAAGATTATGAAATTAAATTAAATAAGATACTCAAAAGATGTGATAACATAAGTGCAATCAATCTAACTAAAAATCATATACAACATTCGAGAACTAAACACATTAAAATAAGACACCACTTCATAAGAGTTCATGTTCAAAATAATTATGCATTGTTAGAATTTATTTGTACTAATAAGTAGCTAACATTTTCATCAAACCTCTTAGTAAAGATAAGTTCTACATGATTAGAAGGAAACTAGATGTTTGTGACCCTTTTGCCTAAATACTCTTAAAACTCCTTGATTCCTCAAAATCTATTGATGTTTTTCCACTCAACTTTTATCCATTCAAATCTCCTTGAATTCTTGTTTCTGATCTTTCATTAAAAAATCAAAATTTCATTTACTTGAGCTTGAGTCAACTTTCGTTTGAGTTGACTTAAGGATTTCTTGAGTCGACTCATGGTCGGGGCCACGATCTTTAAATCGTGACTTCCCTCTTTCCCTGTTCACTTTTTTCTTTTACTGTTTGTCCTAAAACCCATTCCTAAGACTTCTGAGGACCCCAATTGACCTCCACCTATCGACTCTTCCCATTTTCTTTGGATTTTTTCTTTGTGCGAGTGATGGGGTCATGAAGAAAGAGCCTAGCCATCCAACGAAAAAGATGTCAAGTCGAGTGTGAATCTGAAGGAAGATCTTCATGGGACAGTGATTCTGATTATCATGAAGGTACTGCTAATTCTCAATCTCCCATTCCAACCTCTCCCTCAGCCTCTTCTCTTATCGATTGGGCTGTGTCAATCGGACAAAATATAGACTTTCTAGTTCTGGATCGATATGGGTTTTGTATTGGCACTTGGATCCGTAGGCAAGGCTGGGAGAGATTTTGCTCAATGAAACAGCCAACCTATCCAAGGCTTGTGAGGGAGTTCTATAGCTCTATGGCTCATGGTACAGACAATATCAGATGTACAGTGAAGGGAGTCACCTTCACCTTGACTGCTAAAAAGACTTGAATAGATCTAGGGTTTACCAACTGAAAGTATTGTTCCATAGCATCCAATTGACAAGTTATAGGCACTGAAGGTTATCTTGGGGAGATCTGATGTTAAAGGCATCATAGAATTTTATGCAAAGCAATTATCGGTGGAGATGAGACTTCTTCACCACTTATTGGTAAGAATCATTTTTTTTCAAAACTGATCATTTTGACTTCATGACTGATCGAGATATTATGATTATGGACTGTATCGTTTGGGGGTAGGCCCTGAACCTCCACTCCTTGATATTCACACAGATAAGAGATGGATTTGGGAGAGCCAAAGCATGCCTACCCTATGGCATGGCTTTGACTTTTGTTTTTGGGGAGGTTGGAATCAGTTTTGAGGGGGAGATTGCCCTAGACTTGCAACACACTAATACTTATAATGAACAGAGCCTTATTCACATGGGCTACCATAAGATTAATGAGAAGTGGGTAAAGTGTATGCTTGAGTAGGAGTAGTAGCAACCTACGGATGAGGGAGGATCAAGCCATTAGGCTAATTTTGATTCCAATAACCCTCTACCACAGCCCACTGAGCCTATGACTGCTCCTACTCATTCAATGAGAGATCAACCTTCTCAGCCCATCCATGTTCAGTTAGATGATAATCAAATGGTGAGGTTAGGATAGATTGTTCTAGATGGCCTTCGACCTTAGACAGAGTGCATAGAGACTAAACTTGTCAAACTTTCTTCTGAGGTTGGCAATTTGGTGTAGAGATTGGATATTCTGGAGAGCAGGGATAGATCTGAAGTGCCTCACGACTTTACTTCATCACTCCTATTCTCAATGGGGCTGTTCATGGACTTACTAAAGACTCATGTTCCTCCAGACTCAGCAGCAGCAATAGCGGTGGCAGCGACATCAATAGCAGCAGACATTTTCCATGATCTTGGTAGGCCCTCTGTTTCACATCTTCCCTTGAGTGCACTCACTTAGCCATCCACTTCCACTTAGCCACCCCCTAGACCCCCACTTAGGACTTATTCTAGAGGACATGTAGATAGTCCCTCTACCCATACTAGGGGTAGGAGATCTGGACTTTCCATCATTAGGACTAGCTCCTTTACCACCTTAGAGATCTCATCTAATGAGGATCAGGCCTAGCTTTCATTCTAGGATTTGCACGGCCTATGTTCTAGCCTATGTTTCTCTCTATGTGTATGCTCTCAACCTTAGTTTATGTCCTAACTTAGTATCTATGTTGTACTTAGCTTATATATGGGTAACTTTCTATGTATTGGTGGATACTATACTTTATTTGGTTCACTTTTTGTATACAGTACATACTTGATGGACATTGTACTTTTTTTGTATATCAATGAATTCTAGCTTTTATCTTTAATCCTTGTAATTTATTGCTTTATTCTTTGATGATGACAAAAAGGGAGAGAATATGTGTATGGTAAATGGTAAAGTAAAAATAAAAATGAGGCAAAAATGGCACTTAAATGTAGTAACAATGGCACTTAAAATTTAAATGGCACAAAATGGCACAATGACTCATATTCCTTTTGACAAATAATTAGGGGGAGGATCTTTAGGTCTGAAATGCTTATTGATACTTACAAAGGGGGAGAAACCCTATCTTTAAGTATGATTTGAATTTTTGAAATTAATCTAACCATGTTGTCTGAATTTTTGAGACTATATTAAAGAAGAATGAATCATAACCTCCAATTTTTTTTAAGATACCAAATCATTGTGAAATGATACTATGTTGCAAACAACTCTTGATAATGTGCTTATTTCTTTTACTTTGAAAGAACTTGAAACTGAAAATATTTTGTATACACTCAAAAGTTTTGTGATCATCAAGGAGGAGGAGATTGTTGATCCTAGATTTGATTTTGATGAATAACAAAATATTTGAGTATATATTTGGTGCTAATGAAATATTTAAGTGTTTGAAGAGAAGTTTCATGAAGTTAGGACCTATCTCAAAGAAGTTTATGGCTTTTGATTTGAAGATTCGAAGAAGAAAGATTTAAAAATTCAAGCCCAGCATTTCTCGAGGAAACAAAGATTTGAGTTGACTCTAGAAGGAGTTGAGTCGATTCTGATATAAATTCAATTTTTGACACAGAGTTTGAGTTGACTCAAGTAGACCTTGAGCCAACTCTGGCATACAAACTAGCATCAGCATAGACCTTCAGCCGACTCAAGCACTACTCAAGTCGACTGTCTCAGAAAAAATAAAGAGATAATATTTTGGACACCTTGCTTGAGTTGACTCAAAAAAACCTCGAGCTGACTCAAGGAGACCTGGAGCTGACTAAAGAACTGCTTGAGTCGACTCAACAGTCTCTGATGGCTCCAACAGCTAGTTTCTAGAAAGCTACAAAATTTGTTCAGAGTGCTCTAAACAACTATTTTTTGAGTTCCAACCACTCAGTTTGTAATGCAATCAAGTCTTCCTCAAGAGAAAGAAGAGAGCATTCATTACAAAAGTTTCTCAACTTACGCTTCAAAGATTCAACATCAACTCATTAAAGGAGTTTGTGATTGTATTAAATTTCTACACTCATATTTTTATATATTTCAAGTTTCAAATCCTATTGAAACCTGAGAGATAGGCTCATCCAAGCCTTGAATTATATTTTTACAAGTCTAGGAGTGGCTTGGGGATAATTTTTGGTTGGTGAGCCAGCAAAATTAATTAAATTAAGATTATAAATCCAGAAAATAATCTTGCTGTAATCAAGTGCTTATAGTAAAATTTTCAAGAAGGTTGCTTGGGGAGTAGATGTAAGTGTTGGGCTTGACATCTAACTACTTTAAACTTTTTTTGTATGTGTGGTCTTGTCTTTTAGTCATTCACTTTCTTGCCTTAAATTTCAGCATCATAACTCCTTGGTTTCACTATATACACAATCAACTTATCCTAGAAGTGCATATACTTGTTTTAATTAGTAAAAGCTTTTGAAAAACCCAGTTCACCCCCTTCTTGGGTTGTATCTCTAGGCAACACATCATGAAACTTACATTTATTAGATCCATTCCATTATTAATGCACAATTATAATTGCTAATCACTTTCTTTTCTTACGATCCTTCTAGACAAAATTTTTAACTTGTTCTAGATTATATTGTAAAGCATTAAGTCAGAAATTACCTCAAATATGCAATATCCACTAAATATATTTATTCATGTATCAAACCCTTCGGCACATAATCAGTATTTGAAGATTCTTCAAAACATACATAGATACTTAACTAACTTTAAAAGTTTTCAACATTGCAATTCAAAGTTTATCGGACTATTAAATCATTCATCATACAAATTCCATTGCAAATCAAAACCAACGGTTAAGATATTGCTTAGGAGACAAATACTCATTCCATACAATAATAAATTTTACCTTTTTCTTGGCACCATTTCTTTTGTTTCCTATATCAAATTCTCCCTTACTAAAGACTCAGCATCTAGAGGGAGCTTCTGTCTACATCTCCTTACTTCACGGTATAGTACAATACACTCATTCATCTATTTCTGATGTTTATTCATTAATAAATCATACTCCCATCGATCTCCACTACTACTACTCTGTTCACAAATCTTTGTACCTAGCACCCACTCTTTGATATGCATATTTATAATATTTTTTATCAGAATAATTTACATCTTGAAGCTCTAAATTAAATAATCTTTTAAGGGTATGGAAAACATAAGTAATAGCCTTCTCCTCTGATTCTTGTTGTTCCACACCAACAAGCTCCCATCGCCTTACAACTTCTTGGGGTTGTCCCTCTCTAATCACCACCATATGTACATATGACCTATATGGTACTGTCCTTGGTTTTGTTCATATCCATATATAGGATCCAGTAGTCCTAGTTTTCTTGTTACCTCTACTAAAATAGCCTTTGGAGATGGTGGAGATATTACAATGAACATCGAAAGACATGGAGAGTTATGATTTCTAGCACACATTACAATTGAATAAGGTAGTATATCTAAACTCATCATCTGGACTTCGAATGGCATCTTACGCATGGAAGAGCATCCAAAAGGTTTGAAAGCTATGTAAAATAAGCACTGAATACAATATTGGAGATGAAAGACAAACAGCATTTGGGTTTGATTGCTGGTTCGATAGTCAATGCGTGAAAGGTCGGTTCCCAAATCTGCTTATGTTGATTCTTAACACAATGATATCTATAAATGAATTGTTGTGCGCACAAGACCTTCAAAGCCTTTTCCACATGCCGATCAATGCACAAGGAAGAAACGAATATCAGCAACTTGGTCTTCTTTTGGATTCCATAAGCACAACATCAGAAAAAGACAGCTTGCTAGAGATAAAGTAATAACAAAAAATTCATAGTTGGAAGCTTCTTCACATTCTTTAGCAATAGGGGAATGCTATCAAAATTTGCCAACCAGAACTAGAAATTACCAATACCAACTAAGATGAAAGTGTTCAATTGGCTAGTTGTCCATAACAAAATCCTCACAATAGATATATAATCTTAGAAAAAAGACTTTTTGGCTCCCCAACATTGTGTGCTTCATTGCTCGAAGCACTATAACAAAAATGGCTATTAGTGGCATTTTTAAGTGCCTCTATAGGTCATAAAGAATAGCACAAATATCTTTATCATTATTTTTATGATATTTTCTTATGTATCATCTTAAGATGGTATCGATAATTAACTATTAATATTTTAAAAAAATATTGATAAAAATTTTTATTTAGCAGCATATGTAAGTGTGTTTAAATTTCAATTCCATCATATATAAGTATCTTTAAAGTTTTAATGCCCGCATTTTATATATGCTGATAAAAATTATCAAAAACTAAACAATTTATATCCTAGAATTAGAGCCAAAGGAGGATTTGAACCAATGATCTCTTGTTTAAATAGCAAGCTCTTAACCATCAAGCTTCAACTTATTATCTTATAAAAATAGTTTATTTAACTTATTAACAAACATTAGTGTTATTAAATAAATAATGCTAAGATTATATATGTATAATAACATATTTTATGAGATTGTTATGACTAAATCAAGCTCTATATAAAAATTAATAATTTAAGATTTAGCAATAATTATTCAAAATTCTATAAATTATGATATTATTTACTAGCATATTAGTTAAATGCCATAATGGCAATTTTGATTTTCGATACTTCAAGTTATATGCCATAAAATATACATTTATCATAGTATTTATAATAAAGAATAACTAGTAAAAAAATACTTATTGAAGATAGTAATATTTTATCAAAATATAGCATAAAAGAAGGACTTTAATGGCATATAATAAGAAATGCCACAAATAATTTGCTGTGAAAAGTCTTTTTTGTTGTAGTGGAGGAGGAAAAGCTAGGGATGGCAATGGATAAGATCACCGTAAAATTTGCCCTACCCATACTCGAACCCATTTAAAATCTTACTACCTGGACCCATCCCAAACTCGATTACAAAATTAACTAGAAATCCCAAACCCATCCTATTTAAAAGTGGTATACCCATCGGGTACCCAAACTCACCCAATTACCCATTGAGTCCTTTTCTCTCTTAGTCTATGGTGGCCGATGCAAGCTACCACGACACATATTAGACCTTGGAGTTGAATAGCATGAGAACAGCCTTGTTCATGCAACCACATAACATATCAAAAATGTGGTATCATGCTTCCACCAAGATTAACCTCTCAAAACCATGAGAAACTAACTCATATTGGCACTCGCACAAAATCCCATATGCATAAGAAAAAACCCTAGTGAAACCTAAGAAAGCCCTCCAATATCCCTTAGGTGCTCTCCTTACTCATATATCTCCAAAAAAAGAGAATGATATGAAAAGGAAAAGAAGCTAAAAGAAAAAAAAATATCAATCCATGTGGGAAAATGTCTTACCTTTTAATTTTTCACGTCTTTCCTTTGTTTTCCTAGATTTTTCCTATGTTTTCCCTTGATTTTCTCTAATTTTTTTCATCCTCAAGAGTCTTAATTGGAGGGAGGCTGAATAGGGAAGCTTATATGATGGCTTTTTTCATCATCAAGAGTCTTAATCAGGTGGGAGGCTTGGAGTAGAGGCCGAATAGGGAAGCTTATATAATGGCAACTGGTTTCCAGATTTTCCTTATGTGTTCCCCTAGTTTTCTTTGTTTTTTTCATTCTTAAGAGTCTCAATTGAGTGGGAGGCTTGGAGTGGTGGCTGAATAAGGAAGCTAATATGATGGGTAGGGTTTTGTCTTTGTTATTGTAGATTACTGGACTCAGGTAGCAGGTATCTGATGGATAAATCCCAAATCCATCCCAAACTCATTCGAGTTTTAGTGTTAAAACCCAAACCCTCTGGGGCATACTAAATGAGTCCTATTAGGGTTTGGGATGGATCGAGTATCTGAAAAAACTTATCCCAACTGCCATCCCTAGGAAAAGCTGGACCACCTGGTGCTCACTTGTAAATACTCAGCACATATTTGGTTACAATTCTCTCAAAAGCTATCTATATCCCCACCTCCAACTAACATTCAAGACCTTTGGGGTGGATAGAGAGAGACTTCTACAAAAGATATCAAAACAAATATGGGATTGTTTTGTGGTAGCAATATATGGTGCATATGGAAGGCAAGGAATAATAGAATCTTCAGATATGAAGCAAACTCTCCCAAGAAAATGATAGAAATCAGTTTGACACTCTTGGAAGGATGGTCGATAAATATGCTTAAGGTCTATAGAAGATGAACAAGAGTAGAAGCTAATCAAGAGCTGAAAATTATATCATATACTGCTGAGTTTTGGGTCAATTTGAAGACCTACCTCATCACCCTTCATTCCTCTATCAGGATTGATACTTTAGCAAGCAGTCTCAGCTTGGTTTCATTATCAAACCTTTGTAAGTAAGCACTATGTACATATATCTATCACAATAAAATTGGGTGGTCCAACCCTCCCAGTTCATCAAAAAATAACCTTTGGAGATAACTCAACCATCTCCATTTTATGTAATTACCACCACAAAAAAATTAATTATCTACATAAAATAACTTTTATTATATATATATATATATATGAAAATGAACTTCAACTAGATTATAAACATATACAAAATGATTATATTCTTTTAGATTAATCATCATAGAATCATATACTAAAAATTTTCACGTAGATTGAGTTATAACTGCTTCTAATTGATCCACTCATTCTACGAAGTATCGAACACAAAAATCATTCAAATTATTTAAATAACAACTACGAATGACATTCGGTACATTAATAGAATATCACCACATAAACACTTTCCCAATACTATGCTCATTGTCTTTATAGCACCATAGATGCTATTGCCAATTCATAGTGAAACATCATCAGGAGTTCATTACAAAATTTCAAATAAATTAGAATATAAGTTTATTAACTATTTATAGTATTATAAATAAAGATTATATCTTAATGTCCAATAACTATCCCGCCTATACTCAACATATATCTTATCCCTAGAAAATCTCTATAACAAAACCTATGCTTTTAATATCACTTTTATCACAATCCCTAGCAATCACAAACCCAAGTCCTATAGCACCACTTAAGTCACAGTCTTTAATGATCATAACCTATGCTCTGATACCACTTTAACTATCACACCCCAACCCCAAAATCATAATTCGAAGACTTGACAGCCACCACATTCCCATAGGACTGATCCTATAAGAATGCAAGGTATCCACTTATTAATGAATTCAATATAATTTGAAAAATGATACAATTCATATACAAAATATCAGAATAACTAAACTATTAACTCCAAGAAGTCACATATATTTCGAACACCATCATAAGTCATACCACAGATATTCTTCCTCTAACTTTTACAATCCAAAACTTCTTAATGTTAAGTTATTTATACATCATCCAAAAAATATTATAATATGCACATACTAATCAAACCAGTTATACTATCTATAATAATGGCTGTGCCTCTAGCATTTTCTGAAATACTGGTATCAAACTAGAGTTTAATTTTAGGACTAAAAATGAATAAGTGAAGATTATGAGCTTCAAAACTCAGTAACTAAGAAGTATACCTTATAAACTGGTACAAGATATTAATAATGTAATTTACTAAAATCATACAAGATATGATACATTTTTGCAAGTAATGTTTGTAGTATGCATAATCAGTGATATCTACATACCAAGGTTACATATCAACTTTTCAGTAATATTGACATAATGAATCAATATATAATATCAGAGTCTAATATTTGTCCAATATCACAGTCATACTCAAATATATATATTTGAACTCAAGTACCCAATCCTTTTAGTTTTATAGCCTACACTGCGGCACATTTATATCCCTATAGCTCAAGTATAACTAAGATTGCCCCTATGGTAGGGTCACTATAATGTCCCCCATGGTAGGGATCCCCACGATCACCCTCATACATAATTAAGTCTGAAATAATCAAAGCATTTTGTATCATCTTGAAAAATAAAGTAATTTCCAATTAATTCTGATTAATTAGTATAAAGTATAAATATTACTTACCTTGCAATTGACAATACTAAGATAGCTTACTTGGTTCACAATATCCTTTGGGACCTAAGTACCTTAAAAATCACAGCATATGAAATTGTGGCTTGACTCATAATTCAAAAATAATTCTAGAAATTTTCTTTAAAATTCCAAAGTTTCACTATAATGGAAATTGACTATTGTTCCATCACATTAGCACAACTCATGTAATTTGTGATAGGAGGCATCATTGTGGTGGCCCTCCTTTTCTTTTCTTTTTTGCTTCTTTCCTTTCTTTTTTTTCTTTTTTTTTTCCTCTTCCATCCAAACACAAGGGAAAGTAGGGGCTGGCCGTTTACTTGGATATCACTTGTGGCATGGCCTCATGCCATCACTAATGATAGAACAACCACCGGCCATCACCTCCCATGGTGCATCATGGCCTACATCGAAAAGAGAAAGAATAGCCCAATAAGGGTTCCTAAATGGTGTAGTGAAGCCCTAATCCACCTTCCTCTGAGGTATTACAAGAAATGAACATAAGCTTTTCAAAGGTTAAGAAGAAGAAGGGAAGAGGAGCACAAGCAGCCTCGAACACTCATGGGAGGGAGAGAGGAGGTTTGGACACGAGAGAGAGGAAAGGGATGTGAGAGGGTGATAGAGAGGATAGGAGTGAGACAAAAAAAAGAGATTGAGAGAGAGAGGAATCAGAAAGAGAGAGAAAGAGAGACTGGTGGTTGTGTTCGATCGTCGGTGAGGGAGAAACAAGGGGATGCTCTATTTTTCCCACAGAGCTCACCCCCCATTCAAAAAATCATGATTTTTTAATATTCTAGATTGCATGCAGATTTTCAAGAGCATGCCATGGGTCTACTGCATGCGGTCCCCGCATGGCTCGAGTGACCTAGACCAATCCAAAATAAATGAGCCTTGGGCCCAGGTGTTTCAAGTAAAATAATTACTTAGACCCTACTATTTGGACATGCACCATGTTAGCATGATTTTAGGGAGATCACATGATTTTAGAGATCATAATTTTTAATGGTCACATAATTTTACGGATCACATGACAATCTATATCAATCCATAATATTTTTTTTGAGCATAATCATGTATTAGTCTATATTTTCTTATATACAGTTTATACACTAGTATATATAAACCCTAAGATGTACCAAATGTGAAGTCCTTTTTCTCTCTCTTTCTCTCTTATTTTTCTCTTCTTTTACCAATATTTTAATATGGTATCAGTGCCACAGATCTCCTATTATGATGCTACCATCTCTTCCACTTATATTGTTGCTGTCATTGCATATCTAGAAGCCTTAAAAACCCTTATTGTTGATTAATTGATTTTTGTTTCCTTGTGAATCAACATACAAAGATCCTCTATTTTTGAGTAGATTCGTAGATCCTTTTTTCTTCTACAAATCCTTTGTTTGCTAGTGAATCAATACCAGAAGATCCCATGCTTCCTAGTATATAGATAGATCACCTATTTCCTAGTAGATTAACATCTGAAGATCTGTTGTCTTCTGATAGATCCGTAGCTCCTCTCCACAACCTTACTCCTCAACTTCAACTCTTTTGTTGTCTCTCCTCATCATCGCTCAAACTCTTTCTCTTTATCTCCATTTTCATTTGATGCTTCTGTCACCTAATTTGAGGCATTTTCCTCCTCTTCTATGGTGGCATTGTTTGTTAGGATCATTGGTGTTAACCCTCTTTTCTCCAAGCACCAGCCCTTACCGCAACTATAGCCTTCTATTTTTCTTCTTATTGCCACATCATATAAAGTAGCCACAATAACTAACATGTCACTTTACTGCATCAACATAGATAAGCGATGTCATCATTGACCACCCATGACATCTTACCATACCATCATTTATCTACTCGTAAAGGTTGGCAAATTAGTCATTTTGCCATGTCATTCAATGTGAGAGCTACATCAACCACTAACTAGATGCCACAATTATGTCATTAGATCTATCAATCGACCACATTAGCAGACATGTTAGTTGGCTATGTCGATAGACACACTAGTCTACCACATCGGTTAGTCATGTTAGTGGACATGTCAGTTTACTATGTTAGCTGGTTACATCAGCACTGCCAAACATATCACTTCACTATATTAGCTTCTTAATCTACCACATCAGTTTCTAAGTTGCTAGATCAGTTCCTATTTTGTCATGTCACATTCTATATTGTCACATCAGCTTGACACATCAGTCTGCCATATTTGGTTCTAAGCTATTAAGTTAGCTCCTGAAGTACCACATCAACTTTTGAGTTGCTATGTCAACTCCTAATTTGCCATGCTAAGTTGTTACATTAACTACTAATCTTCTACATCAGCTTTTGAGCTGTTATAATAGCTCTTGATCTACCATATCAAACTATGCTACCATGTTAGCTCTTGATTATCACTTTACCTACTAAGTTGTCATGCCAATTCTTGATCTACCATCACATCAATTTCTAAGATGCTATGTTAGCTCCTGGTCTACCACATCAACTTCTGAGTTGCTACTTCTCTTGATCCACCACATTAGCTTTTTAAGTACATTTATGATATAGTTTCCAAACTCAAATTGGCATCTATAATTCCATCTTATGTGTGAGAGGGGGTGTTAGCATGATGATAAGTATATTATTTAGAACATAAAAGCATTAAATTCTTGATTAATTGATCCATATTATGTAGAATTTTATATTTTTTATTCTCCTTTGTAGCAAATCACACAGGCTACAAGCCCGAAGCCCAAAAGCCAAAAGCCAAAAAAAAAAGAAAGAAGAAAAGAAAAAAAATAACCAAAATAAGTCCTGTAGCTCATGCGCGACACACAAAAACCTACTGCACGGTCTATGTGCGGCTTACAGAATAGTACCGTGCAGTGCACATGTGATGCATGAGCCAAACAATGCCAAACTCATGTGCGGCTCATGGGGACAGTGTTCCCCGATGTTTATTGTGGTGTGCAGCATATGCGGGTGTGAGTTGGTGAGTGCATTTGTGTGTGGATTTGGTCCAAGTGGGTGGATGCGAGAGCTCAACCGAGTCCTGGCTCGTTGGGGAGCGATTTGGCAGGATGTTTTCAAGCAGGTCTTCACGCAGATATGGGCTTGGGTGCAGGTGGGTTCAGCAGCAAATGGAGTGGCTCGCATGGCTCTTTGTGGATGCAGACGAGACTAAGAGTTTTGAACGGTTTTAGATTCTTAACGAGGCATGAAATCCTGCGAACAATAGGAGTTCTATGATGGCTACAATTGAGGGAGATTTTTAGGCTATAAAAAGAGGTGTGGGGAACCAAAGAAAAGTAGAAAAAAAATAGAGCAAAAATTATGAGAAAAAAATACAGAGAAATAAAGAGAGAGAGAGAGGGGAGAGAGCTCTGTGGTGGCATAAAGAGGCTTTGCTGTTCTTCTTCAAGTTCTTCTCAAACAAGAAGGAAGCCATGGCAAGCGGTATCGACATCATGCGCAGCTAAACTTCTCAATCTCGAGGAGGAGATGACTTCTTTTGTAAATTAGATTTGCTTTTTCTGACTCTATCTTTTATGTACTCTTTTTCATGCAAAGAATAAAAGATTATTTTCTTTTTGAATATATACTTGTACATTTATTTTAATGTTTAAATCATTAATCTAAATAATCTATCTTCTTTGGAGATGCACCGTGATCTGTAGGATACAACACGTACTCAAGAAAGAAATAAGTTTTCTTAGGATTTGATCTCTTATCCTTTTTTTATAAAGCCTCTTGGCATAATCTATACTCATAAAGGAACGAGTTGTGATTTGAAGGCCCTATCATAAAATGGGGCAACGACAGCGGTTCGTGATTTGAAGGCACTACCATAAAATGAGACTACGGTAGTGATTGCGAACCGCCATCGTAGTCCAAAAAATGAACCACTATCGTAGCCCAAAAAATTGCTACCATAGGCTACGGTAGTGGTTCCACAACTGCTGCCACTGTGACCGTCATCGTAAGTCTATGGTAGCAGTTGTTATAGCAATTGTACTAACCACTGTCATAGACAAAGTATGACAGTGGTTTTACAACCACTGCTATAGCAAAGCTATCACAGTGGTTATCTAACCACTACCGTACAGGCTATAGCAGCAATTATTTAACCGCAGCCATATTTCTACAGTAGTAGTTGTCCAACCACTACCGTATATGCTCCGACAGCGATTGTCAAACCGCTGTCGTATCAGATACCACAGCGATTGGACAACTGCTGCCATAGATATATGACTACGATTAGGCAACCACTGTTATAGCTCTGCTATAGCAGTGGTTGCAAAATTGCTGTGATAGCTCTATGGCAGTAGTTGGTACAAAACTACGATAGCGGTTGTACAACTATTGTCATAGCTTGATCGGACAACCAATAGCACAAATTTATCATTTTTTTATCTGACAGATGTAGTTCAATATATAATTACTCAAGCTAAAACTTGCAAGAACCAAAAATTTTACATAAAATTCAATGACAAATATAATATTTCTTAAATACTCAAATTTTATTACAATACAGTTAATAAATATAATATACAACAAAAATCAATCAAATCATCATCCTCCTCTCCAAGCATCTTGTCATCATCAAAATGGGCTGAAGTAGGATTGGGAGGGGCTATAGTAGGAGTGGGAGGGTTGGAGCTAAAAAGCTAGTCAACATATCCTAAAACCTCGAAAAAGCACCTTTAAGAGTAGCAGAGAGTTGTATCGCCATTGCGGATATAATGCTATGTAGCTAGCCTGCATGCTTTTGAGCCTAAGTTGCATGCTCTTCAGCCTGAGTTGCATACTATTGAGTCTGAGCTATTTGCACTAAAGCCTCATCAAGCTGCTCCCAGCTGATGACCCTGAAAGTTGGTGAGAAGGTACTCATCTCAGACCAGTAGCTTGTTGGCATATGCCTGGGCCTCAATGAATTCTCTCAGAGTGCTCAGGTCCCAAGACCTAAGACAGATGATCATGGGGGCCAGAGGTGTCCGAGCCCTTGCTCCCAACCGAGTCTAACTGCTCCTGCAATTGCAAATTCACATAGAATCTTAAAAAATTTTGGCAACATAATGGCTATAATGTTAACTTTCCCAAAATTTTTTTGATAAATCTGTGAGACAAACAGCAAAAATACTGCCCACAACTATAGGGCAGATTCTGAAATAATCAATAAATCCTAAGAAATCCTACTACCACACACATTGTCAAAGCGAGACAAGTGAATCATAAGAAATGCTATAACACGTCGTTATTACTTACAAAAATCCTCCCGACCGCGGTATTCATTGGCCTCCCCTTCTTGTCCGTACGACTCAAACGAAAAATGGCACTATGGCTGGGCATCACCCCTTCTCTTGTCAGCTACAACAATCAATAAGTTTGTTAGAAACACGCAAAAATAATAATTCAATAACTTGTAAACTAAAGGATCAGAATTCATTACCTGTCTATGCACATGACTGGTCATAGATTCATGGCTGAGAGTGTGTGTACTCCTGAGCAGCTCGATTCTTATGGTTCTGACGAGATGCAGCCTAAAAAATATTTAAATCATATGGATTAAAATTAAATATAATTATCAGTGTAATAAAAAATTTATAAGTTATGAATTAAATCTAGAACTCTTGACTCCTCCAATGCTTGACCATCCTCTCCCATATAGTTGGGGAATAGTCCTTGATCCAAGGAACAAGCTCTAAATCTGTGTCCTTATAGTGATCTAGCCATCCTTTGTGGAGCTTGATCTTGTAGTTCCAATACAACTCCTCAATCTTTTATAGTCAGGCATCTTGAGCCCTCTCATGATTTGAGAAGTCATACCTCCTCTACACAAAATTATCAGAAGTCAGTTATGAAATTATTTTAATCAAACATAGCGTAAACATATCACATGCATATATATAAGATATACTTACCCAAACCTCCTCCCACATCCAGTCCTTGACACCAGCATCCATCAATCGCCAGTCTACATATAGTACGAGAATGATGTCGGACTGCCTCACGAGCACACCAAAGAAGGAATACATCTCTCATGTGTTCTCTCCTACTAGCTTTTCCTCCACATCATACTCTACCATAACCTGGCGGTTCCACACATGCGGCATGCATGAGGGACTGCAAAAGGTCCTACTGAATGAAATACCCTATAGTGGGCAACTAGATGATGTAACTGTAATGAAAATATGTTATAAATATATAAAAGTTTGTAATAACTAAATAATAAATAAATAAATAAATAAATGACATAATAAAAATCTACTCTCACTGGGATCGCATGGTGTGGATGTCGGTGGAGCCTCATCGATGGATGGAGTATGTGCCGGAGTAGCATGGGCTGACGGTGTGGCTGCCAATGGAGGCTCAGATGTGCCGATGAGAGGAGTACGTGCCTGTAGAGCCGATGCCAGTGGAGCCTCAGATGTAAAGATGGATGGAGTATGCGCCGGCAGTGGCTCAGATGTAGAGCTCCATGTAGTTCATCGAGAGGTGGGGGTGAAAGCTAGATGACATTTCGATGCCATCATGACTTGCAATGCTAATAAACACTAACAATTATAACATGTTGTTGAACAATAACATTAGTAGAGCATCAATAAATAAACACTAACATTTATACCATGATGTTGAACTCATCTCTTACTAGCATCTACAATATGGACATCACCATCACTCCTAACAAATGTATCTGGGTTCTCGACAACATCAGGTAAGTTTTATACTACAGGAATACTTTATATGCATGGTCCAACATCATCATCAACCTCAGTATCATCAAAGATATACCTAAGCACCATTCTCACAACAACACCCCATTGAGGCTCCAAGGGATCACTAACGTAGAAGATATGACTAACTTGGAAGACAAGTATATACGATTCTTCAGTATGACGATGGCATTGCATGTTGATGAAAGTAAAACCTCACTCATCAGTCTTCATCCCTGATTGAGACAACATGTCAAACCAATCGTATTTCATCAATGCAGCCCTCCCTTTAGAATAGTAGATGAAAATGACTATCATCTTCATAATCCCATAATAGTTCATATCCTCCGTATGAGGCTGTGAATCCCTCGAGCTAGTATAACATCCAATGGTGGTGCTCAACATCATGCCACTATTTTATGTTGCCATGCTTATGTCTCGACTGTGAATAGTGAACCTATAGCTATTAATGATGAGCTGTTTGTACTCACGTATGGTATGATTAGGTCCCACTAAAAGAGTACACACTTCATGGCTCACATCATCGAGAGATAATCCCCACACCTAAGAAGATGACACCTAATTAGTAAATGTATTTGAATAGGATGTACAAGACAGGAATATGTACTTGCTTACATGATCTTTGAATCACTCAAAAAACTTTTTGCTATGTATTTTCTCTTTTTTTCACATATTTAGAGCACCGTATTTTACTCTTATGACCTTCTTGTGTTTGCTACATAAGGAACAAATTTAGAGATAATAGTATAATGAGATATTTTTTTTTAAGTAATGAAAAATAAATAAGACTGAGTGACTCACCTTATGTACGGCTCAATGACATCACAATTGAACAATACGTAGAAGTGCATCTTATCCCTTTCCTTAAAGGCTCAAATCAGTGAGGCAGTATGAAGTGAAAAGTTCATCTGGCTATAAAATGGACTCAAATACAGCCTCAATTGGCTCATATTGATCATCCTCATACCTCATTGGTTGGTTACAACGTGTCTCGAGCTTGTTTAAGTATATGATACAAAAATCCATACACTCTTGATCCAAATAACCTTCTACTATGGATCTCTCCGAGCGATTCATATTCTTTACATAAGATTTCAGTATTTGAATATTTTTCTCAATAGGATACATCCATCGACAGAACACTGGACCTCTAAGTACAACTTTCTCTGCAAGGTGCATGGTGAGATGCATCATAACTATGAAAAATGATGATGAAAATATCTTCTTTAGATTACATAATATAGTCATCGCCCTTGCCTTCATTTCCTTCATGTCTTTCTTAAGTAATCTCTTTGCATAAATATCTCTATAAAAATTATAAAGATGAATAACAGTCATTCTCATTTTTTTTCATAACAAACGATGAATAGCTACTGAGATCAACTCTTGTATCAACACATGGTAGTCATGAGTCTTCAATCCTCCAAGTCTCACATCCTTACTATTCACATGCTTTGATATATTGTTTGAGTATCCATTTGGGATCTTTATGTTCTCCAACACATGAAAAAATATGGATCATTCGAAGGCATTCATAACATAGCATGCATGAGAGAGCCTCCACTATTCTCTCCCTACTGGCTCCAAGTGGAATGATTTCCTAATACCCCATTCTTTCGAGTCAAATCAGAAATTCAAGTCATTCTTGGTCATATCCTTGATGTTCAAGATCATTGCCAATAGAAGCTCACGCACGTTCTTTTCAATGTGCATGACATCTAAGCAGTGGTATAATAAGTTTGTCTCCTAATATAGCAAGTCAAAGAATCTACTTTTTTTCCTCTAATTAAAGTATATGTCATCTGCTTTTGATCGATGCTTCCTCTTCTTACCATCAATCGGATTATCTTTTTCAAATTCAACACTAAGACCATCTAACTCTCTCAACACCTCACTCTCAGATATCCGGCTAGGTGCCTTACCTTCTTCAACAATGCCATCGAAAGAGCATGCATCCCTTCTGTATGGATGGCTTTGACGTAGATAGCGTCGATGCCCCATAAAGCTAAAGCTCCTCCGATATGTCAATTTTTTAGATCGAATGTCTTTTTCACAAACTGAGCATGCTAGCTCACCTTTCGTGCTCCAACCTGATATTAGAGAATAAGATGAAAAGTCGTTTATTATCCACATAAGCACCACGCACGTGGAAAATGACTCATTCATCAAAACATCAAAAGTTGAAATACTTTGAATGCTCTAGAACTATTTCAGTTTGGCAATAAAAGGCTACAAATAGATATCAATGTCATTCCCTTCCTTCATCGCTAGAGATGAGTACTATCATGAAAGTGAAGGGTTTTTTCATGCACATCCATAGTGGAAGGTTGTAAACATGAGTAAATACTGGCCATACACTGTGGTTGGTATTCATATACTTGAATGGATTGAAACCATCACATGACAAGCCCAACCTCACATTGCGTATCTCTTGTGTGAAGTCAGGATATATTTCATTAAACTTTTGCCATGCTTCTCCATCGGTTGGATGCCTCAATGCATTATCTTTTATTCGCTCCTCTTCATGCCATCTCATGTCCTTCGATGTCCTTACTGATATAAATAATTTTTATAGTCTCGGTATCAAAGAAAAGTGCCACATGAACTTTTGAGAAACATGGATCGATGTGCCATCTTTATTTTGTTTCCATCTTGATATGCCATACCTTATGCACTCGTCTCGGTTAGCATCCCCCTCCCAATAGAGCATACAATCATTAGGGCATGCATGTATCTTGTTGTAAGTAAAGCCCAACTCTTCAATAATCTTCAATGCCTTATAATTATTCTTCAGAATTTATGCATTGTCTGGAAGAATGTCCCCCAAAAATTCTAGTATATAGTTCACTCCATTATTACTGAACCCATTGGAGCATTTCGCATGATACAACCAGATTAAGAACTCAAGCTTCGCCATCTTTTCACATCCGAAATACAATGGAACATTCGCATCCTCCATCAACTTACGGACCTTCTCCATATCCTCATTGTTTGTCATTCTACCAACCACCGAATCAAGCATGGAGGTAGATGCACCATCATTGTCACCAACAAATGGAAAGATATCATGAACTATTTGTTCCACTCTCCCATCATGTTGATTGCCTCCTTGCGGCCTACACTCACCATGTTGATCCCAACAAATTTTATAGCCAAGTTTAAAATCATGAATAGTGAGGTGATCATTTACATCTTGACAAGATAGCCAAGGCCCATCCATACACTTCTTACAAGGACATTAGATAAGTCCATGATCTCTAAATTTCTCTATAGTAAAATTAAAAAACTTTTGAAGTCGAGCCTCATATTTTGACGAGAGCCTACTCAACTTCATCCATCCCTTATCCATTATAAAAATGATGATTCTGAAATTAAATCATGTGTGGAAATGAGACATAACATGATAACATCAAGATAATTTGGTAGTAACTGCTTATAATTTACCCATGCATACCAATGCTTAGAGTCCATGACAACATTACATAGGCAAACAAAACATATTATTTCAATCATGACAAGTTGAGAAGGACTAACTAATTTAGTGCAAGGGGGTTCATCCTTCCCTTCACTCGAGGATGAGAGACTCTGACCATTCTCCAATGGTATGTGGTCATCATCTTTATTTGGTTTATCTCTCATTCTCTTCCCCTTGTTTATTTCCATAGACTTTGAAAGAATGCTCATAAATTGGGTGATGCATGTAGGCAAATTCAAAGCATCAAATTGTGCTTTATTCCTTAATAGTCTACGTTTCCTTTTCTCCTCATAATCCACCACTATTTTCTTCCTACTAGTCATGCCGTCAATGTTGGCCTATTAAATGAAGAACTAATATGAACTTAGAGAGTTGTCATTAGGAGACAATACTTAAAGTGGTCATTAGAGACTAAAGTGCAGTAATTTTGTTTGAGATGAATGAATTTTACACTTGAAGGTCATGCTTACATTGTTTTATGTATGTTAGACAAACCAAAACAAAAATCAGAAACATAAAATATTTCTGTGACTGAAATCACATAAAAGTACAATATTGTTTACATTACATTACATGGCTACAAACTTGAGGTTTATATATTTTAGGAGAATTTTTCTTGTATTTTTTCATTTTAACATCTTTAATGGTGGATTGACATCTCTTTCAGGATACCCAGTTTATCATTCTATGTATGATGAATTTGTATGGATGGAGAAATTTGGAGATCCAATGTTCCATAGGCATGTAGCAGGTACTCCATGCAATTTCATTTCAGTACAGGCTGTTCTAAAAAATCCAAGCATCACCTTTGGCACTGTCAACATGGCCTGAGCCCTAATTGGAAGGAACTTACCTTTGAAAAAGAGAGAGAGGAGCATCGGTGGTGGTGCTAGATCCGAGGTGTGGTTGGCTAGTGGAGGGTGGCTGGGTGGTGGGGGGCCATTGGGACTTGAGAGAGAGAGAGATCGATTGACCGGTAGGACGGGCCGACGATGACACTAGATTCGGGGGGCGGTCAGGTGGTGGGGGGCTGCTGGGCGATGGGGGATGGCTAGGACTTGAGAGAGAGAGAGAGACCGATCGATGAGGTGGGCTGGTGGTGGCACTAGACCCGAGGGGCGGCAGTGGGGTGAAAGAAAAGTACCCTATAAGCCAATCGCAAGTGTGTTGCGATGGGACTTTCTTTACAATTTTTCAACTCACGAAATGATATTTATTATTATTTGAGGCATTGATTCATCATATTAGCTGCATCTTATTATGTCTAAGATTATGATGAACCCCAAAGATTAGGATAATAATTTTAGGAGACATGAATTGATCATGCTAGTGAGATTTAAAATTTTAAAATTTTAATATTAAATATTTCTGATCGTAGGAGTATTGAGTCAGAGATCAATATTTCAGATAGATTGGTACATCCTATGTATGCTCAATAGAGAGGGTGGCAGATCTCACTAGCCACTTATGTGAGATACTAATACAAGAATATGGATGCTCTTTGAGAAATGAGTCCACTGAATTGAGTCGATGAAAGAAAACATCTTATAGAAGTCTTATTTGCATATCAAAGATGGTTCTCTAAGTGAAAGTTGTGCAAGTGATCCTTAGACCTGAGACCACCATGAAATCTTGTGCACATGAATCCAAATGTTAGTTCATACCCAGGCATGGCATTAAGATATATACGGGGTGTTCTGGATATAGTGGAGTGTGTATAGAGGTTATGAGTAGGTCAACATGGAATCGATCACTCCTAATAAGAGGAAATCGCATCCTGTATATTCTCAATCCTAGATGACTTGAGAAAAGTCTTTTGGCCAAAAGTAGAAAGGAGATTAGAAAGAGTTACTAAGCTTCTTCATTAGAGTCATCATTAGTTAATTGAGAATCGATATGAATATGTGTTTGAGTTTGATATGATTCCATACTCATGAACATATTCAGGGTGCAAGGATGATCGAAGGATTGAATTACACAGTAATTTGCCACTGAAGGGTAGATTTGGTATTTCTACCAAATTTTACATCTTCTGGATAGTTATGATATATTGCTAGATATCAATCTTGATTTTTAAATTTTTGATCTAATTAAAGAGTTTAATTCGATCGTCAATTAGAAAGGATTCTAATTGTTGAACTCGGATTAGCTCGATTGGACCTAAATCGATTAGATTGAAATCTAATCAAATTTGGTCAACTTATACCTGGACCTACTACTAGCTAGATGTGGAACCCAATGGGTCACACACATATAAAAATTGGCCAAGAACCTTTTTGAAAAAGGTTGATTGGAATTTTGGATTCAATCAGGGTTTCGGTAAGCATGCTAGCATGTGTGGAAACCCTTGCTCCTTTGGAGACCAATTTAGTTCCATCCCTTGCTAATTAGCTAGCCCAATTTGGTAAACATTTGGGTCAGATTGTGATACCTGGAAGCAGCCCAAATTGGGGCACCACATCCCATGTTAACACCAAATATGAAAAGTCCAAGTTGTGGTGGACTCTTGGTGTAAAACAGGTTCTGCCTACAAGTGTTGGCATGGGTAGAAGAAAAAAAATTATTTTTTCATGGGATTAAATTATGTGTGATAGCTCACATTACCCTCCATCCTCTAATTCACATCTCAAAGTATGAGATATATTTTTTCTGAAATTTATGGGGTAGAGATAAAATTGGAAAAAGAAGGATGTCTCGCGTGCACGCAGAAGCGTCGCATCTCTCCGTGACTTGGAGAGTACTTATCCCATTCAAATGCTTTCAAATTAGAATTATTTTTCGTGATAACATTTTACACTTGATAAGATATTTTTGATAATTTTTTTGGAATTTTTCCAAACTTATCTGGATGTCAAACAGGTGCCATAAGTCGGTCCTGATGCCTGCGCATGGGGTGATCAGGACTCGCATGAAGAGGTACGAGGATAGCATCCTTTCATGAGAATTTTTTCACTATTTTTAATTTTTTAGAATTAAGATTGAATCTCCAATCTACATAGATTTTTAAAATTTTTTTTGATTTGAGAAGGGATGTGAAAACATTCCTTCTTTGGTTGCACCCGCACAGACCAGGGTGCTGATCGACGTATCATGGATAAGAGTCCTTCTGCTTGAAGGAACTCTTATCTCTGATAATCATATCAGATATGCCTTTTGGATAAGGCATGTTCCTCTCTTTTGACATCCCTCTAGTGGCTATAAATAGGCCTGGGCACTGGTTATCTGATAAATCTAAGAGGGGTTTCTAATTTCTCTCCTATTGCTCTCCTTTCTTTCTTACAACCTATCTTAGTTTTAGGATAAGGCTTTGGGATTTAAGACAAAGCCTTATCTAATCCTAACAAGGGTTGTAAGAGTCTTAAAGAAGGAGAATCAAAAGTTTAGAGGAGGTTCTAAGAGGGTGAGGTCAGGTTCTTAAAGAAATTTGATCGGTACGAGGCTAGTCGAGTTCTAAGGGCTAGAACTCTTGAAGCAAGGTGAAGGAGCGCTGTCTTTGGTTCAATTTTTGTGTGAATCACCATTGGAGGGCGGACATATGGATGCCTATGAAAATTAGAATTAGCACTATAGGTATTTTTTTTATCCTAATTTATATTTATTATGCTTTGATTATTATAGTCAAGAGTTTCTGGGCATTAGGGCTTCTGGTATATTGAGTGTTTTGAATGAAAATTTTAAACACCTAACCCTTCTGCTGTGCCATCGAAACCCAACAGTGGTATCAGAGCCTATCTTAATTTATATAATCAAAGATTAAATTATTATCTTGATTGTGATCAAGCATGAGTTTTTGGTTTGGTTCAAGTTGGGTCAAGGGTTGAACCCGATTGAATATCCAAACCCTATCATGTCTTAGAGATATATTTTAAATA
Source organism: Elaeis guineensis (assembly GCF_000442705.2). Taxonomy (NCBI): domain Eukaryota; kingdom Viridiplantae; phylum Streptophyta; class Magnoliopsida; order Arecales; family Arecaceae; genus Elaeis; species Elaeis guineensis. Next base: position 22,615,540 of record NC_025999.2, read on the forward strand.
TAAAATGCATGATGTATGTGTAAAATTTTTTTAGTAGCTTAGTACTCTAATTAGAGTTCATCATCAGGCCATCCAGTCATAAGAGCAAGTAGGGTTCAAAGACCCTCTCTTCCTATTCAATAGGGTACTCTTATGGCATGTAGGGATGCCACTGTGATGTTCCAAAATGAAGAACCGTGATAAGAGTATTTTATATTCATGCATGTTATTAGAACTTCATACATATATGATATGCTTGAGATGTTTAATTATAATCATATTGTATGATTCTGCTTCCATATCTTAGAGATATGATAAGATGCCATAATTAGTTGTTATGATTATTAAGATACAACTATTATAGTGCATTCTTGTAATAGATTGAATTAGGATGTGTTTGAGACCATTAAAGCCCTCATAAAAATCATATTAAGTCGTAGTATTGTGAACCAAAAGCTGACCTATTTTTTTGAATCGATTAATTAATTGATGTCTAAGGAGTGTTTCAAGTACGGTGGTTATTTAATTGGTTCTATTGCTGGCCTGGCCAATTTTATTGATGTCTAAAAAAAGCAATGGGGGGACCCCCACCAATCTTAATACTTTTCTGATCAATTAGATTAGTTCGAATCTTGAATAAAGATAGCTTAATATTTTAAACACTACTAAGGGCCTTCCTTCATGCTAGATTAATGTTACATCATGAACTATGGCTAGTTTGTTGTGTTACCATAAGGCTTGTCATAAGGATTGACATAACATAATCTTGGTACATAAAAGATGCTTACGATAATTTTGGATATACTGCTTTGTTGTGCTAACACAAGAACAATTATATTCGATTTTGACTGTATTGAAATGAAGGGTCTTACTTAACTAAAATATTATAGCTTATTGTGTTAAAATATGGCTAATAATATTTTAGAGGCCAAGATAAAATATTGAGAATTGCATGAGATGTAATTGAAAAAAATTTCCTACCTATGAACTCATAAGGGTTTGTTGTGTTAACACAAGATCGTTATGAGAAATTAAGATCTCAATCCCACTAAGATAAATATAAAATATATCTCATTTATCATAGTAGAGGGCTATGGTATCTGATAAAATAGTGAGAGACATAATTAGTTTTAAAAGTCCTCATCTAGTTATGCATGTCAAACATGAGTGGTCTACTTATACTATTATTTTATGTAGATTTAAGTCTATATTATGACTTTTTTATTTTTACCCCATAATACCATTAAATAAAACTATGTTGATAGATATAACTATGTGGATTGGTTGAGGAACTTGCAAATTAGGTTTATATCGAAAAAGAACTCCGATGTTCTAGATATTTCTGACCCTAGATTGGTCAGTAATAATGAGAAGATAATGATGTCCGCATGGATATTATTTATAAAAAATTTAGACATTGGGAGTATAATTGCAAGAATTATCTTGCAAGATTGAAGTAGGGTACAAGTATAACACCAAAAGATATGTATATGATACAGACCTATTTTTCATTGAGTGATTCAGACTCTGATATTTGGGTAATGGATACCATCTGTAGATCGTATATTTGTAATTCATTACAGTGACTATAGAATATTAAAAGTCTGAAAAGAGGTGACCTCAAGTTTTATAGTACAAGTGGAGAGTCTATTAGCGCAAAGACTGTGGGAACCTATATACTTGATTTGCCTTCGAACAAAACTTTAGAATTAAAAGACTGTTATTATTAGAAATATTATTTCTATACTTTTATTGTTAAAACAAAGTTATAAAATAAGGCTAATGAAAAATGGATGCTCTATTTTTTTTAATAAATTTTATGGCAGTGGTTATATTGATAACGATCTTTTAATTCTTGCACTCAATAAAAATATTTTTTATATTAAAAGAAATATAAAAAAAAGAGAGAAAATATAAATGTCACATATCTCTGGTATTGTCGTCTTGGTCATATTAGTGAGTCAAAGATAAATAAGTTATACAAAGAAGAATTTTTTGATCTAAATGATTATGAATCATTGGAGACTTATAAATCTTATCTCATGGTTAAGATGATTAAGACTCCATTTTCTTAATATGGAGAGAGGACAAGTGAGTTGTTAGCTCTAGTACATATAGATGTATATGGACTGATAACAACTCAGGTCAGAAGAAGATACTCCTATTTTATTACCTTTATAGATGATTTATTAAGGTTCAGATATGTGTATCTTATGAAATATAAATTCGAAGCTTTTGATATGTTCAAAGAGTATCAAGGTATGGTTGAGAAATAAACTGAAAAAAATATCAAAGTTCTTCGATCTGATCGAAGAGGAGAGTACTTATCTAGTGAATTTCTTGATCATCTTAAAAGTAAAGGTATTCTCTCTGAATGGACCCCTCCTTAATATACCTCAGTTAAATGGTGTAGTAGAAAGGAGAAATCACACTTTAATGGATATGGTGCGGTCTATGATATGCTTCACCGATCTCCCAATATCTTTCTAAAGATAATACCTTAGAGACTGCCACATATATATTAAATAGAATGCCTTCAAAGTCTGTTGCAAGCACTCCATATGAGATATGGAATGGAAGGAAGCCTAATCTTAAACATCTTAAGACTTTGGGCTGTCCTACTTATGTCAAAAATATTTTTGGACATAAGCTTAATGCTAGATCAGACAAGTATAGGTTTGTAGAGTATCTTAATAAAATTAATGAAAATTATTTCAACCACCCTACTGAATAAAAGGTGTTTGTTAGTAGGCACACCACTTTCTTGAAATATGAATTTATCTAAGAAGGAGGCAGTGGGAGGAATATTGAATTTATGAAAGTTCATGATCTACAAACCGATCCAGAAATACCAGTGGTTGGACCATAAGAAGATCCTTAATCAAAAATACCCAAGGATGAGGTACATCCACTATACACACCTCCTCTCCGAAGGTCAGATAGAGTGCGTCAAGTATCTCTGAGATATAATTTTATCATTGAGAATAATAATTCTATCAACATCATTCAGGATGTTGATCCACTGATCTATTCGAAAGCTGTCATGAGTAGGGACTCAGACAGATAGCTGGAAGCTATGAAATCTGAGATGGACTTGATGAATACCAACCAAATGTAGACCTTAGTTGATGCACCTGAGGGTGTGACCCCAATAAAGGGTGCAAGTGGATCTTCAAAAGGAAGATCAGAGTAGATGGCCAAGTAAAAACCTACAAAGCTGGTTAGTGGCGAAGGGTTTCAGTCAAAGGCAAGGAATTGACTATGATGAAACCTTCTCACCAGTAGCTATGCTCAAGTCCGTCTGGATTTTGCTTGTAATAGCAGCATACTATGATTATGAAATCTAACAGATGGATGTCAAGACCATTTTTCTTAATAGTAATCTAGAGGAAGAGGTCTATATGACTCAGCCAGAGATTTATCTCAAGAGGGAGAGCAAATCAAATATGCAAGCTAATGAAATCCATCTATGGATCGAAGCAGATTTTGAGGAGCTGGAACATCCGATTTGATATGACAGTCAAAGAGTTTAGCTTTATCAAAAATATGGATGAACCATGTGTATACAAGAAGACAAGTGGGAGTGTTATTATCTTCTTGGTTCTATATGTTGGTGACATACTGCTCATTTGGAATGTATTCCAATGATGCAATCGGTCAAGACTTAGCTATCGAATAAGTTTTTCATGAAAGACTTGGGTGAAGCATCCTATATACTGGATATAAATCTATAGAGATAAATCTAAAAGAATGTTAAGCTTATCCCAATTACGGTACATAGATCTCATATTAAAGAGATTTAATATGGAGGCAAGTAAGAGGTTACCTGCCTACAAGTCATGGTATACATCTCTCTAAGAGAATGTGTCCTAAGACACTAGAAGAGAGGAAAATGATGAATAAAATCTTTTATGCTTTAGCTGTGGGATCAATTATGTATGCCATGCTATGTACCAAGCCTGATGTAGCTTATGCTTTGGGCATAGCTAGTAGATTTCAGGCTGATCCAAGGAAAGATCATTGGAAAGCAGATGATAGCAAGTCAATATCAGGGTATGTATTTATCCTAAATGATGGGGTAGTGAGTTGGAAGAGTTCCAAGCAGTAGATAGTAGCTGACTCAACTACTGAGCTAGAGTATATTGCTGCTAGTGAAGCCATTAAGGAAGCTGTCTGGGTGAAGAAACTTATCATGGATTTAAGATTCGTTCCTAAGATTGAAGGACTGGTGTCACTCTAGAGTAATAACACTGGGGCCGTTATTCAAGATAAAGAACCTAGGTCTCATTATAGATCCAAGCACATCTTCAGATGTTTTCATCTCGTTAAAGATAAGATGTTATCCTTAAACGAGTAGACAGAAAGAATAATACAGCAGACCCATTCACTAAGGCCATACCACAACAGCTATATGATTATCATCATGATTGTATGAGATACAAAGGTAATTGGCTTTAGTGCAAGTGGGAGATTGAAAGAAAAGTGCCCTATAAGTCAATCGCAAGTGTGTTGCGATGGGACTTTCTTTACAATTTTTCAACTCATGAAATGATATTTATTATTATTTGAGGCATTGATTCATCATATTAGCTGTATCTTATTATGTCTAAGATTATGATGAATCCTAAAGATTAGAATAATAATTTTAGGAGACATGAATTGATCATGCTAGTGAGATCTAAAATCTTAAAATCTTAATATTAAATATTTCTGATCGTAGGAGTATTGAGTCGGGGATCAATATTTCGGATAGACTGGTACATCCTATGTATGCTCAATGGAGAGGGTGGCAGATCTCATTAGCCACTTGTGTGAGACACTAATACAAGGATGTGGGTGCTCATTTGAGAAATGAGTCTACTGAATTGACTCGATGAAAGAGAACATCTTATGAAAGCCTTATTTGTATATCAAAGATGGTTCTCTAAGTGGAAGTTGTGCAAGTGATCCTTAGACCTGAGACCACCATGGAATCTTGTGCATATGAATCAATATTTTGGTTCATACCCAAGCATGGCATTAAGACATGTACGGGATGTTCTGGATATGGTGGAGTGTGTATGGAGGTTATGAGTAGGTCAACATGGAATCGATCACTCCTAATAAGAGGAGATCGCATTCTGTGTATTCTCAATCCTAGATGACTCGAGAAAAGTCTTTTGGCCAAAAGCAAGAAGGAGATTAGAAAGAGTTTCTAAGCTTCTTCATTGGAGTCATCATTGGTTAATTGAGAATCGATATGAATATATGTTTGAGTGTGATATGATTCCATACTCATGAACATATTCAGGGTGCAAGGATGATCGAAGGATTGAATTGCATGGTAATTTATCACTGAAGGATAGATTTGATATTTTTATCAAATTCTACATCTTTTGGGTAGTTATAATACATTGCTAAATGTCAATCTTGATTTGTAGGTTTTTGATCGAATTAAAGAGTTTAATTCGATCATCAATTAGAAAAAATTCTAATTGTTGAACTTAGATTAGCTCAATTGGACCTAAATTGATTAGATTGAAATCTAATCAAATTTGGTCAACTTATATCCAAACCTACTGCCAGCTAGATGTGAAACCCAATAGATCACACACATATGAAAATTGGCCAAGGACTCTTTTGAAAAAGGTTGATTAGAATTTTGGATTCAATCAGGGTTCCGGTAAGCATGCTAGCACGTGTGGAAACCCTTGCTCCTTTGGAGACCAATTTGGTCCCATCCCTTGCTAATTAGCTAGCCCAATTTGGTAAACATTTGGGTCAGGTCGTGATATCTAGAAGCAATCCAAATTGGGGAACCACATCCCATGTTAACACCAAATATGAAGAGTCCAAGTTGTGGTGGACTCTTGGTGTAAAACAGGTTCTGCCTACAAGTGTTGGCATGGGTAGAAGAAAAAAATTTATTTTTTTATGGGATTAAATTATGTGTGGTAGCTCATATCACCATCCATCTTCTGATTCACATTTTAAAGTATGAGATATATTTTTTTTAGAATTTATGGGGTAGATAAAAAATTAGAAAAAGAAGGATGTCTCGCACGTGCGCGCAGAAGCGTCGCATCTCTCCATGATTTAAAGAGTCCTTATCCTAATCAAATGCTTTCTAATTAGAATAATTTTTAGTGATGACATTCCTCACTTTATAAAATATTTTTTTTAATTTTTTTGGAATTTTTTCAGACTTATCTAGATACTAAACGGATGCCATAACTCGGTCCTGATGCCTGCACATGCGATGATCATCACTTGCATGAAGAGGTGCAAGGATAGTATCCTTCTGTGAGATTTTTATCACTATTTTTAATTTTTTAGAATTAAAATTGAATCCCCAATCCACATGGATTTTTGAGGATTTTTTTTATTTGAGAAAGGATGTGAAAACATCCCTTCTTTGGTTGCACACACGCGGACCAGGGTGCTGATCGACGTATCATTGATATGAGTCCTTCTACTTGAAGGAACTCTTATCTCTGATAATCAGATTAGATATGTCTTTTGGATAAGGAATGTTCCTCTCTTTTGGCATCCCTCTGGTGGCTATAAATAGGCCTGGGCACTAGGTATCCGATGAATCTAAGAGGGGTTTACAATTTCTCTCCTGTTGCTCTCCTTTCTTTCTTACAACCTATCTTAGTTTTAGGATAAGGCTTTGGGATTTAAGACAAAGCCTTATCTGGTCCTAACAAGGGTTGTAAAGGTCTTAAAGAAGGAGAATCAGAAGTCCAGAGGAGGTTCTAAGATGGTGAGGTCAGGTTCTTGAAGAAACTTGATCGGTACGAGGCTAGTCGAGTTCTAGAGGCTAGAACTCTTGAAGCAAGATGAAGAAGGAGTGCTGTCTTTGGTTCAATTTCCGTGTGGATCACTATTAGAGGGCAGACACATGGATGCCTTGTAAAAATTGAGATTAGTACTATAGATATTCTTCTTATCCTAATTTATATTTATTATGCTTTGATTATTATAGTCAAGAGTTTCTGGGCATTAGGGCTTCCGGTGCATTGGGTATTTTAAATAAAAATTTTAAACACCTAACCCTTCCACTGTGCCATCGAAACCCAACATGGGGTGGGTCAGGCCGATGGTGGGGCAGGGCGAGGCGGCGTCATCGATAGGGGGCTAAGGTTCGGAGAGGGGGAGAGAGAGATTGTGAAATTATCAGAAGGGGGGATTTTAGCTAACCTATGGCAGTAGTTTTTAAAACTGCTGCTATAGGCCTCCAACAGTGATTGAGCAACCGCTGTGATAGAATCTATAGTAGCGGTTATTAAGCAACCACTGCTATAGAGGCAGAATATATTTTTTTTCTATTTTTTTTAATATGATATAATTTTAAAATTTAAAATTCATCTTCATCATTTGTTATCTAAATAATTATCATTAGAGTATCGTCATAAAAGATCACTTCGATTTGATAGCTCTAGGTCGGTCAATCATTAAAATTTGATTTCGACGGTTACGATCAATCGTATGATGATCAGATAGATAGAGATCATCGATGGATTTAAAAATCTATAATGATGATCTTGATGATATTTATAGCATACTATCAAAGTTTTACTTCACTCGAACATCATTATCATGGTCAATATAGTACGAGATGATTTAAATAAAAAATAAGTGATCAAAAGGCCAAATGATGTCCAATTATAAGGCTATTTTTAGATAAATAATTTTTACTACTACTTTGATCATTTGTATGGTGATGATCGTAAAATTCAAACCATGTGTATATGAATGATCCAAAACTATATATCTCTTGATACCTATTCTTAAAGTTCTTAAGTAATTATACTTGTACTTTTGTCATATTTACTTAATATGGATGGTTCATATATGCATGATTTAAATTTTATGATCATCATCGTATAAATTATTAAAATAGTGGTAAAGATCATTTATCTAAAAATCACCTTAATCGGACACTATTTGGTCTTTTGATCACTCTTTTTTTATTTAACGATTAAAATCATTCCATGCTAAATTGACCATGATAATGATGTTTGATTGAAGTAAAATTTTGATAGTGTGCTACAAATATCATTGAGATTATTGTTGTAAGTTTTTGGATCCATCGGTGGTCTCTATCTATCAGATCATCATGCGATCATTCGTGGCCGTCAAAATCAAATTTTATTGATAGACATAGCTAGGGCTATCAGATCAAGATGATCGTTTGTGATGATATTCTAATGATAATTATTTAGATAATGAATAGTGAAGATAGATTTTAAATTTTAAAATTATATCATATTTAGAAAAAATAATGAAAAAATTTATATTCTGTATTTATAGCAGTGGTTGTGTAATAATCATTGCTATAGATCTATCACAGTGGTTATGTAACAACTACTATATATTGTATAGTAGTGATTTATCAATCGTTGTCATATCTCGAACTTATGGCAGTGGTTAGGTAGAATCGCTGCCATCTCTCAAACCTATGGTAGTGGTTATTACCAACCACTGCCATAGGTTGGACCTACGGCAGCAGTCATCGATAACCACTATGATAGAACTGTCTGTAGCAATGGTTATCTATAACCACTGCGATAGGTTTGAGAGATGGCAGTGATTGACGATAACCACTGCCATTGATTCTATGGCAGCAGTTCTAGAATCGTTGCCATAGTAAGCACTACCATAGGCCCTTATTATAGTAGTGAGGATATAGTTCGTATTCAGATAGAGATAGATTATACTCAAAGGCCATTGACAACAAGCTAACCTTATATGATTTTTAGTAGTGAAATCTGTTTTGTAAAAGAATGATTCGTAATCTCTGAGATCTTTCTTGCTTGATCATCTCTATCATTAATTTGAAATTTATTTTTCTTGTTTATTTAGATTTTTAAACAACGATTTCAGCATACATAAAATTCTAAATTTTTTTTAATTTTAAGTTTCAAACACAACTGCCTAAGATCTCTGTGGATCGACCTAACGCATTCTATTCTACGAAATTAAGAGTTCGGTGAACATAGTATTTTTTATCGCTCTAGCGATAAGAGCGCATCAGATTTTGGCATCATTGCAGGAGATCTTGGCACGATTGTTTTGGAAAGAAAACATAAAAAAAAAAATTACTACCTTCATTAATTTTATTGCTTTAATTAGTTAACAACCTTAATTATGTTTGCCTTTATTTTAATTACTTTATTTTTTAGTTTGCCTTTTATTCTCTTAATCTAAAAAAAAATAATTAAAAAAATCTCATAATACATATAGTGACATTAGGAAAAAAAAACTTTTGTGTAGATATCTTGTTTATTTGCATCTGCATTTTCATAATCAATCTTAAGGGCAAAATTCATTAGCAAGATAAGGTAGAGATTTCATCATCTTTAGCCCACAAATCACTTGCATCTGCATAACCTAATCCTAATCTTTAAAATTAATTAGACGTCAGTCCTAAAAAATTACATATAGTGACATTAGAAAAAAAATATCTTTTGTGTGGACATCTTGTTTCTTTGCATTTGCATTCTCATAATCAATCTTGAGGGAAAAATCTATTAACAAGATAAGGTGAAGATCTCATCATCCTTTCTTAGCCCACAAATTACTTTCTTGCATCTGCATAATCTAACCCTAATCTTTAAAATCAATTAGACGTATGTCCTAAAAAATTTGAGCTCAATAAGATAAGAGAACCAGAAGGTTGGATCGGGTTTGACTTTGACTAACCAATTGGTGTCTAGAAAAGTGGTTCAAGGACTCAGTCCTGAAGAATGATAGTTAATTAGGTTCATTGCGAAAGTATGGAGAGTCTTCCATCAATCTTATACTTACCTGATTAATTGGGTTGGTTGATTTTGAACTTGGAGTTCTTAAAGGCAATCTTGGAACAGTTAAGAGCTGTCTAGATCTAGGCTAAACCCTAGTTAGAATTTGCTTTTATGTGAAACTTGTTTGCAACTAAAAAAAAATTCTTCTCATCTATCTCTTAGATTTAGGATTCTCTAGATCCTCATCCTTAGAATTCTCTTTCTTTTCTTTTCTGCTAACAAATTTTGAAAAGAATATAAAGATAACTAAAAATTTCCAACTTCCTTCTTGGACAAGGGTGTCTGGATGATTGGTTAGAACTGAGTTGAACTCTACATCAAGTTCAGTAGATCTTAAGGATACCATGAGCGAAATCGATCAACCATAAGTCTTGAAGGACTTGTGTTATTCGATTGGGTCAATCCAATCCTTATGTATTCGACTGCCACAAATTGATGCCAATTTCAAAATTAAACCCAATATCATAAACATGCTTCTCAAATTCATCGGAATCAAAGATGCATATATTTTTATGAAGAAATTTGAGAAAGTATGTACCACAATGCGACTCCAACAGCTCACTGAGGATGCTATTAAACTTAGGCTGATCAATTTTGCCCTCAAAGATAGTGCTAAAAAGTTGTAATACAGTCTTCCTAATCAATTCATAGCATCATGGGAGGGTTTTGTTAAAGTGTTCCTGAAGAAATTTTTCCCACACTATAAGACTGCCAAATTTAAGAATGAAATTAATCAATTTTATCAATTACCTAATGAGTCTTTCTAGAAGTACTTTGATCACTTCAAGAAACTTTTGAGTCAATGCCCACACCATGGAATAGAGACTTGGAGACTGTGTCAAATCATTTACGAGGACTAGACCCAAACTCCAAAATAATGTTAGAATCAATGTGTTAGTATCATTTCATGAACAAAGAGCCTATAGAAGTCTGACAATTTTTAGAGGACGTAGCAGAGAAGAGCTTACAATAGGAGATAACTAGAACATCCGAAAGACTCACACCTTCAAGAGGGAGAGTACATCAAGTTCAACCTTCCTTAGCTACCAAGGGCAAAATTGCTATCCTGATCCGAAGAATGGAAGCCTTAGAACTCCAGGGACACATCCAGGTGAACCAAGTTTTAACATCCATTTGCAATAGGTATAATACCACAAATCATACAATGGAAAAGTATCCCTTCTTGATGGGCCCAATCGAAAATGAAGTAGCATGGGTCAATGCTGCTTATCACAGACCCATAAATGACCCCTATACACCAACGTACAACTTAGGATGGAGGAACTATCCCAATTTTTTTTTATCACAAGGGTCAAACCCAAGTAGACCTACCTTCAATCAGCCCAACCTAGCCCACTCAATCATTGAATAACCCATCAGGCTTCGGCGATGATCAAAGGCTTAGTATACTAGAAAAAGGGTTAGAGGTTTTGATGAAATCAACTTCTGATAGCACAAATACCTTCAATGATTTCATGAAAACCACAGATAATTTTATGCAAGCCACAGGACAGATTTTGATAACTAATACCCAAGCAATAGCCCAATTGGAGATGCAATTAGGATAGTTGGCTACTACTATCAATGAAAGAGAAAAAGAAAAATTACCAAGCCAACCAAAATCTAACCCAAGAGCCCAAACCAATCAACAATCCCAACCTGAAGGTCGATTCAACCATGTAAATATAATTCACACCTTAAGGTCTAGAAGATAAGTAGACAATTATGTGGGTACATCTGAAGATCAAGAAGACCCACTATCTAAACCACCTCATGAGCAATTGATCGATTAGACCAAGTCTAAGGAGCCTGAACTAATGATGAGCCACCCAAGCCACTTGTAAAACCCACCTTAGGGTTCAACTGAGCTGAGACATCACCCATCAGTCCTGTAGCTCTTTTTTTAAATAGACTTAGGTCCAACAAATACTCAACTCATCTGGATCAAATCTTAGAGATGTTTAAACAAGTGAAAATAAATATCCCTCTGCTATATATGATCCAATAAGTTTTCACATATGTCAAGTTTCCCAAAAATCTATGCACAAAGAAGAAGACCACCAACGTGCCCAAAAAAGCTTTCTTGACAGCTAGTGTGAGCTGCTACCTTTTGAGCCACATGTCGGTAAAATACAAAGATCCAAGATCTATAATTTTTTGTGTCATTGAGGAAACCATCATCGATAGGGTCTTGTTAGACTTAAGGGCTAGTGTGAACATCTTATCTTATTCAGTATATAAACAATTGAGGATAGGAGAATTAAAGCCTATAGAAATCACATTGTAATTGACAGACCGATCAATGAGGATCCCCAAGGGAATTATGGAGGATGTGCTAACCAAGGTCAGTGATTTCATTTATCCTATGGATTTTATGATTCTAGAGACTGAACTAGTGTCTAACCCGAAAGATCACATCCCAGTCATCTTAGGAAGACTATTTTTAGTAACCACCAACACCCTAATCAACTACCGTAATAGACTCATGAAGCTCTCATTTGAAAACATGTCCATTAATCTTAATATTTTCAATTTTAAAAATAAAATAGATCAATTTGTTAATATAAACCTGATTCAGGATGAGATTTATGAGCCCATTGATCTAAGGGATGAAGATTTTGACTGCAATCTCTGGTTAGACCAAGAATCTAAAATTACTTATAAAATTTTCACATCTAGTGACCAAAGAGTTTATCCATATTAGGAACCATCAATTGAACCACTTGCAAGAATGGATGAACCAATACCCAAGCCATCGATTGAGGAAGCACCAAAACTAAAGCTCAAAACATCCTCTGAGCACCTCAAATATGCATATCTAGGTCCATCAGAAATCTTACCCATAATCATCACATCAAACCTAGATCAAATCCAAGAGAAAAAATTTTTAGCTATCCTCAGAGAGAATCAGGAAGCCATAGGTTGGACCATGGCTGACATTAAAGGGATCAGCCCTTCAATCATCCAACATCGAATTCATTTAGGAGAAGAAGCCAAGCCAATTAAAGACCCCCAAAAGAAGCTTAACCTAGCTATGAAGGAGGTAGTGAAGAAACAGATTCTCAAGTTACTAGATAATAGAATTATTTATCTCATTTTAGATAGTTCATGAGTTAGCCCAATTCAAATAGTGTCTAAAAAGTCAGAAATAACAGTGGTCCAAAATGAAGCAAATAAGTTAGTGCCGATCAAGGTTCAAACTAGATGGAGAGTCTATATTGATTACAAAAAATTGAATGTGGCCACAAGAAAGGACTATTTTTTCCTACCATTCATTGACCAGATGTTGGAGAGGTTAGTCGGATACAAATTCTATTATTTTCTTGATGTATACTCCATCTACAACCAGATTCCTCACACTAGAGGATCAAGAGAAGACCACGTTTACCTATCCATTTAGAACTTTTACCTATAGACACATACCTTTTGGCTTATGTAATACTCTATCTACTTTTCAAAAGTGCATGATTAGCATCTTTTCTGTCATGATCAAGTAATTTTTAAAAATATTTATGGATAATTTTTTCATCTTTGGCTTCACCTTCTTCGAATGCCTACATTACTTAAGACTAGTCTTAAAAAAGTATAAGAAAAAATACTTAGTACTTAATTGAAAAAATATTAATTTATGGTCAAAGAATGTATAGTACTTGACCATGTTATCTCAAAGAAGGACATTGAAGTAGACAAAGTCAAAGAAGACCTGATCACAAATCTTCTACCACCCAAATTAGTCAAGAAAATCTGCTTATTTTTAGAACATGCTGGCTTCTATAGGAGAGTCATCAAAAATTTCAGCAAGATAGCTCGACCACTAACTAATCTTCTTTTCAAAAAAGTTAAATTTGATTTCACTTCTGAGTGTCTCAAGTCCTTTGAGCATCTTAAAAAGACACTAATGTCCACACCCATTATTCACCCACCTGACTGGATTCAGCCCTTCGAACTTATGTGTGATGCATCTAATCACACCATCAGAGCCATTCTAGGATAGAAAATTGACAAGCTATCGAGAGTCATCTATTATGCCAGTAGGACCCTCAAAGATGCATAGCTTAATTACTCAACAACTGAGAAAGAGTTCTTAATTATCATTTTTGTCTTGAAAAAGTTTAGATTTTATTTGATTTGGTCACATGTCATTGTATACACTAATCACTCAGCTATTAGATATTTCTTGTCAAAGAAAGATGCCAAGGCATGCCCGATCCGATGGATTTTACTTCTTTAGAAATTTGGCTTAGAAATTAGGGACAAGAAGAGAAATAAAAATATAGTAGCTGATCACCTGTCCCGATTGACAAATGTGCCTTCTAATGAACCATCAATAGAAGAGTCTTTTTCTGACGAGCATTCATGTCTATGACCATAAAATCATGGTATGCTGATATTGTCAATTATTCAATCATAGGTAAGATTTTCTCTCATTGGACCACTCAGGACAAATATAAATTTTTTACCCAAGTAAATTATTTTATTTGGGATGATCCATATCTATTTAAACAATAATTTGATCAAATTATCAGAAGGTATGTCCCAGATCATGAGGTCAAAGGCATCCTATCCTTTTGTCACGATCAAGCTTGTGGTGGCCACTTTGGATCCAAGAAGACTACCATAAAAGTTCTCCAATGTAGATTCTGAAGAAAAAAAAAGCCTATTTCTATCAAAAACACAATGGATAGCCAAGGTGCATCTAATTATTTTCTATAAATGACTTAATTAAAGATTAGATCTTTACCTGATATACAACGGAATATAGATTAAATTCTAAAGATTCAAAATCTAAAGCCTCACATAGGCTTGAATCCATAAACTCTCTACTTCGTGTGCACGTCAAACTTCACAGAAAAATGGGATGAAGTCTCGGATTGAAGCATCTTCGCAAGGCACCAAAGGAAGAGGAGAGAGGCTCAGGTGCGATGCCTCACACCAACAAGATGGATGTCCAAAGATTCTCCATGCCAAGGAGAAGATGGGATGCCCAAGGGGATGACATGCCAAGAGAAAGGGTGACACCTCCTTTTCCTTCATGCCTCCTCTCTCTCTCTCTCTCTCCTCAGCATACAATTCAATTATTATGTCTTGATAGTTAGAGATCCTCCCTATTTATAGATGATTTTTCATAATCCATAAGATTAAAATTTCTAATTCAAATAAGCTTTGAATTAATCCATATCTTATCAAAAAAGGAGTCCTAAGAGAGAAAGGAGTGGCGCCTAACTAGGCACCCACATGCACCCACATCCACACCCCATGTGGGGAGGCAACAACCAGCACCCCACCTTGTGTTGGTCAGCCATGAAGGAGAGAGAGTCCCAATAAAAGTGGACTCGAAGGATCTCATCCAAATTTGGGTCAATTCGATTCCAATTTGAATCTGATTCAAAATAATTTTGAATAGGCTGTCAATCTCAAACTATTTAGGATTTAAGATCAAGTCTAACTTGAATTTATGAACCCAATAAAGTCTAATTAAATCAGATCTAATCTAAAATTAATTAGCACTTAAATCCAATCTCACATAGACTCTTGGATCAAAGATCAAATCTCATTCATCTCTAAAATTGAACCTAGACCTCATATCTAGTGCTAGCTAGACATAGTCAGTCAACTATTTAATTTTGTATGATCCATAACTTAATTCTTAATCAAGTTAATCTATTTATTCAATCAAGTCATATACTTTCAAATTGAACTTATAGACTTTGGTCAATTCTTTCATACATCTCTTGACTTTGTGCATGATTCTATAGGTTCGAACACTAAGCCGATAGCACAGGAACCATTTTCTATACTAATCGAAGTTACCATCTAGCAATGATTCTCCATGTTCAAATATGTCAAATTATCGCAAGGCAAACTTGAAGAACCTATGCATATGGTTACCGCATAATTCATCCCTTTGACTCTGAATGCTCTAAGACGATCTAGGGTTAAACTGTCAATCTTGGAGGATCATCCACATTGTATTCCAACCTTTTAAATCCATCACATGGATTATCCTGATCAAGATTTTATTAAATTAAAATACAGTGATGCATCAGCTCCTATAATCTAAAGGAGTCCATTTCATTTTGATCCACACACAGACTTCGTAAGTATTTGATTGTACCCAGTAGTCTTTCGTCACTGCATTAGAAATACAGGTAGTCCGACATCAAAACACAGTGAGTTACTTGAAAATCACTATGGTGATCTCAAGTTTGAGGGACACTTATATCCATACGCTTCGCGAGCTACTCTTGACAGCAGAGCACTCAGTAGGTGAGTCACTTGTCCAGTGACGATGTACTCCTACATCTTATCTGTATACCATACCAGTGTCTCTACACTCCTTGGTTAAGAAGATAACCAACCCATATGACATACAATGACCTTCACTTGATAAACATCATCATCCTTTAATGACATATCATTTGATCGCGAACATATTTGAGAACTATACGATAAATCTTTCTTTACCGATTACATCATAGTTTGAAGGATTTCATCACAATACAAGAGTTCTAACAAAGAAGATGTAACTTTATGATAAATGATGTTAAAATATTTTTTATTTATTGATTAATAATTCATATACATATTACAGAATGAGTACAATCATCCAAACGATTGACTTTAGGATACATTTTCCAACAATTTTCATTTGAACTAAAGTCAATCGAGACAGTATCTTATACCCATCTTCCACTTATGATCATCGAACTCTTTGATCTCGAGAGCTTTAGTGAAGAGGTTGGTTTTGTTCTCTTTTTCATCGATCTTCTGAAGCTCGATGTCACCTCGATCCATGATCTCACATATAAGATGATAGCGACGTAGAATGTGCTTCGTATGCTGGTGTGACTTTGGTTCTTTCACTTGAGCTATCGCTCCAATGCTATTACAATATAACAAAACAAGGCCATCGACAAAGGATGTAACTCCAAGCTCGATGATGAACTTTCACAACTACACCACCTCCTTTGCAGCATCGGATGAAGTAATATATTATGCTTCACATGCAGAATCAGCCACAGTATGTTGCTTGAAACTCTTCCAGTAAATTGCTCCTCTATTTAAGGTAAATACATAGTCCAACACGCTTATGCTGTCATCATGGTCTGACTGAAAACTGAAATTAGTATATTCCATAAGTTTCAAGTCAGTATCTCTATAGATATTCTATTGGTCCTTAGTATTTCTCAAATACTTAAAGATTGTCTTCACAACCTTTCAATGATTTTTATCTGAACCAGACTGATATCTACTCACTATCCTAGTGAATAGGCCACATCCAATCTCGTACACATTATGATGCATATGATAGACCCCACTATCGAAGCATATGGGATCCTACTCATACGCTCTCTCTTTTGAGGAGTTGTCAAACAATCCTTCTTGGAGAGAGTAATTCCATGGTCTATCAGAAGATAGCCTTTCTTGAAATTCTCTATGTTGAATCGTTTCAATATAGTATTGATGTACCTAGATTGGGACAATCCAAGCAACCTTCTAGATCTATCTCTATAGATCTTCATCCCTAGGATATAGGATGCTTCTCCTAAATTCTTCATAGAAAACTATGATGAGAGCCACAGCTTCACACTCTATAAAGCTGGAATATCATTTTTTATTAATAGTATATCATCTATATATAGTACAAGAAAGATGACTACAGAATCGTTAGTCTATTTATAGACACAAGACTCTTCTCCATTTCTAATGAAGCCATATATTTTGATCACCTTATCAAAATGCATGTTCCAACTTCTAGATGCCTGCTTCAGTCCATAGATGGATCTATTCAATTTGTACACATTAGATTCATCTGCGGATGTGAGCCCTTCAGGTTGTATCACATACACCTCTTCTTCCAGCTCTCCATTTAGGAAAGTGATTTTGACATCCATTTGCTAGATCTCATAATCTAAGTATGCTACTGTTGCAAGCATAATTCGGATAGTCTTGAGCATTGCCACAGGTGAGAATATCTCATCATAATCAATACCATAATGTTGACGGTAACCCTTGACAATTAGATAGGCTTTATAGGTCTCCACCTTCCTATCCGCTCCTCTTTTCTTTTTGAAAATTTGCTTGCACCCTATGGGTTTTATTTCTTTAGACAGATCAGCTAGTGCCCATACACCATTGATTTCCATGGACTCCATCTTAGATTTGATGGCCTTAAATCATTTTTGGGAGTCATGCCTTTGCATGGCTTCAATATAGGTAATCAGATCCTCATCCTTCTCATCGAGTTCGATAAGATCACCATTTTGGATCAAGAAACTATAGTATCTGTTTGATTGATGTGGTAATCTATCGGATCTCCTTAATAATACCTCTACAGGCTCCAGATTCGATTGTATCACCATTCTGGATTAAAAAAATATAATGTCTGTTCGATTGATGCCATACTCTACTAGATCTCCTTAATGGTGCCTCTACATGCTCTAGATTCGATTTTTCAATCAAATTTGATTCTGTGTGTGCTAGTTCTTCTACCTCATGAACTTCACCAAGTTCAATTTTATTGGCATTAACTCCTTTAAGAAACTATTTTTCTAAAAAGACTATCTCGTTGCTTACGAACATCTTTTATTCTTCAGCTTGGTAGAAATAGTATCCTTTAGTTTCCTTTAGATACCCTACGAACAAGTATTTATCAGACTTTGGTCCAAGCTTATCTATCTTTAAATACTTGACATAAGCTGGACATCCTCAAATCCGAAGATGTGAGAGCACCAACTTATGACCTATCCATATCTCATATGAAGTTTTATCAACAAACTTGCTCAGAACCTTATTCAAAATATAGTAGATATTTTTAAGAGCGTATCCCCAAAAGAAGATTGACAAATTTGCAAACCCCATTATGGATCGAATCATGTCTAACAGGGTTCGATTCCTCCTTTCAGACATCCTATTATATTGTGATGTTCCAAGAAGGGTTCACTAAGAGAATCCCATTCTTCTTTAGATATATCAAAAAATCACTGGTGAGGTATTCATCTCCTCAGTCTGACCGAAGAGTTTTAATACTCTTTTCAGTCTATTTTTCTACTTCACTATGGAATTATTTGAACATTTCAAATGATTCAGATTTATGCTTTATAAGGTAGATATACCCATATCTTAATAGGTCATCTGTAAATATAATAAAGTAATAGTATCCTCCTCTGGAAGCTATGTTCATGGGTCCACATACATCACTATGTATTAGACCTAAAACATCACTGGCTCATTCATTTTTTTCTTAAAAGGTGACTGAGTCATCTTACCAAGTAGATAGGATTCACAGGTCGGTTATGACTCACAATCATTAATTTCAAGGACACCCTCCTTGATTAACCTGTCTATCCTGTTCTTGTTCACATGACCTAGCCTATAATGCCAAAAGAAGGAATCACTGACCTTATCTATCCTAGGGTATTTGTTTGATGTGTATATTACACCAACAGATTATGATAATATATGTCATGTTTTAATTATCCATGCATAGGCGTAGTATCATTCACAATGATATCACAAAAATCATCATTTATTAAAAATTTAAAATCAAGTTTGGTCAAAAGGTCTACAGAGATGATATTTATCAAAAAAGAAGGACAATAATGACACTTATCTAACATGATATGATTAGACTCAAAAATAAGCTGCATAGTTTCTTATGCAACAATTGAAACAAGGCTTCCATCTCCAACATTCAGGAACCGCTCGTTTTCTCTAAATTTTCTACTGACCTGCAATTCCTACAATGAGTTATAAATATTTATTAAACTTTTGATATCCAATATCCAAATAGTAGTATCACAAATAGAGAAATTATAAGAAATTATCATATAAGTACTTTATGAGGTAATGATTACTTGATTCTCTTATTCTTAGGCCTGTTTGGGTCAAAGATAGCTATATAAGCCGGATAATTCCTTTTTCAATGATCCAACTTCTTGCAAAAGAAGCATTCCGCCTGGCTCTTATTGATTTTTGACTTTTTGCTCTGCTTTGACTTGGGATCGATGGCATGATTTTTCTGCATCTTCTTCTTTTTTTCTCTCCTAGAGGATCGATGACTTGTAGACAAATCTCCCACTATATGCATCAGCTCCTTCTAAAGCTGATGGTCCTTCTCGAACATCTGTAACAATCCTAGCAAATCATAATAGTTCACTGCAGGCTTGATCATTTTATAATGACTCAAGAAGGGTAGGTAGAATTTTAGTAGTGAATTGAGGATAGCATCCTTACCTAACTGTTCATATAACAGAAAATCAAGTTTGCTCAAGCATTCAATTTGCTCGATCATGTACAATACATGATCAATGACTGACACCCCCTCTCACATACGGGCATTGAACACTGTGCAGGAGGTTTTGTATCTCTTCGCATCCTCTGGGGTGCCAAAGGATATTCAATATTTGAATCATATCCTCTGGCTGTGCATCCTTAAACTTATAGCTAAGTTCATCGTTCATGGCCACCCTCATAATGCAATGCACTGTCATACGGTCACTGAGCTACTTCAAGTAAATATCTCTCGCAGCATGGGGTGCATTGGCAGTAGGTTCTTCAACTAGTAGATCCGTAAGCATATACAGAATCCTCTCGTACTTTAGGACAATCTTCAACTTCTGATACCAGCTATCAAAATTGGATCCGATAAGCTTGCCACTATCCAATAGCGAACGGAGAGATAGTGTGTTGGCCATAACTGAAGAAAAAAAATATAAACCTATGAGTATATGAATTATTTTTAATCCTAAAGATATGAACTTTAGTCTAAAGATTCTTTCACTATTTTATATGAATTGATAGCCTCTATCTCCAATTTGAAAAATTACATTAATTCTTTAGCGGGTACTAGAATCCACACAGATTGCATTCAGATCTGAGTGTGGCTTGGCCAACCCTAGTGCATCTATAGGTAGGTTCATAACTAATTATTTCTCTAAACAACTTCTAGTAATTAGGTTTTGCTCCAGATCTCTCTTCAGTAGGCGTGTGGTGCCTCCATTGAAAATTCTAGTTAGATCTAACCATTAATATGACTACACCAAGCACATCCAACAAACGAATGTCTAAGCCCGAGGTGGCTCAGCCAACCTGAGCATTGATCTAAAGGATACAACAAGATGGTCATATGATAAATGACAATTTCAATACCTAATAGACACCAGGCATGTGACGCCTCTAATGCCTATTTAAAATATTGGACCTATTATCACACACTTTAATGGGAGGCTATGAACTAGTTGTTTCTATAACTGTATCATTTTAAGGATCTAATAATTTAGAGAATTTGATTTATTGATTTGAGAATAAGAAAAAAAATTGACCTGCAAGTCATAAATCCTTCCACTGACTTTATCAAGTCATGTAAAGGATTAGACACAAGCTAGTCTAAAGACATCTGAATCAGTCATATTGATTTACCTTAATGGCATAGGTCAGCACGAATCGACTAGTGATCTAATCTGGCCAAGTAAGTGAGATCAGTGGGAGAGATATGTCATTAACTTACCATAGATGCATCTAGGTGAGTAGCTCTCAATTAATAACCACTTGATTAAGATTGCTAAACTTATCTTAGACACCAACTAATTAATTACTTTCAATTTGGTCCATCAAAAAATTTGGGCTCAACCACTGAGCCATGATCATGGTCTATTTAGTAAGGTCAAAAATATGGACTTGATCAAGCTTTAACTATTGAGGTTGATCTAGAAAAATTCTAACCTAATCTAATTCAACTCTTAATTAGATTTAATCAATTTTTCTATTCAGTCCATATTTATTTCTTACCCTAGGTCTAACCTAGTAAAAGGACCTGATTCATGCTAATATATTACCCATCGATTTATATGGTGTCTTAGTAATCTTCAATTCTTAAATTTAGATCATTTAGACTTAATTTCAAATTAAGTGTATGAAATGCGTGTTTCAATTTGTAGAACTATTCTACTAGAGTTTCAAGTGAAGCATACCATATAGTTCATATCATGAAAATAAATTTTTATAAATATATTTAACAATTAAATATACATAAATATGATCTAAACTTTATACATACATCACATGTATCATGACCACATTTAGATCACTACCGATTATATCTAATATAACATGCTTTTTAGATTTTAAAATAATTTTATATCAGAATCAATCTTATTGTAATGAATTATAAATCACTTTAGATCTAATCTAAATTTATTTATGATCAAAATAATTTATGAAAATTTGTTCATTCTTCTTCTTCATAAAATCAGATCATAATGACACCCCTACACGTTATAATAGAACCCATCAAATGGGCAAGAGAGAGAGAGATGAATCCCTTCTTCCTCTTATGATCGGATGGTCTAGTGATCTCATCAATCCAAGCACTGGACTACTAAGATCTGAAATCTTATTTCATATGGAATTACATCAACATATAATTTAACAAAATATTCTATGTCATGGATATGACTTTGATCTCATTAATCATATTCCTCATCTAATCTAATCAGATTTAATGTATCATATATATCATATCAGATTTGAAATATATCTTATACTCATTATAAAATATCAAATTTAGATTTAAAATCTTATAAAAAATTAATAATATGCACATATGAACACATAAAGATTAATTTTTTGGATAGATCTATTTTGACGTTATGCAGAATTTTGGTAGAAATCAAATCTGAAAATCTATCAAAATAGATTCAATTCAGATCTAAAATAAGTCTAACTTTATAATCAAAATAATAATATTAAAATTTTATAAAAATTAATTTAAAATAAAATTTAAAATAGATTGTTATTCCAATAAAATTTAGCAACAAAAAAAATTTTGTTATAACAAATTTATAACAATCTTAACCAACTATTGATTAGGTTCTTGTAATTCAATCAAAATTAGATCATAAATTTTATTTAAAAAGATCTAAATTAGATTTAATATTTAATATAAAATTTTAATTATATATAATATATAAATAAATCAAAAAAATTAATTATGCATCCATGTATCAAAATCTGGTTCTGATACCAGTTGAAGGGAAAGAAAGCCTGTTTCTATCAAAAACACAATGGATAGCCAAGGTGCATCTAATTATTTTTTATAAATAACTTAATTAAAGATTAGATCTTTATCTGATATGTGATGGAATAGGGATCAAATTTTAAAGATTCTGAATCCAAAGCCTCGTGTAGGTCTGAATCCACAAATCCTCTATTTCGCACGTACATCAAACTTCGCAGGAAAGCGAGATGAAGCCTCAGATTGAAGCACCTTTGCAAGGAACCAAAGGGAGGGGAGAGAGGCTCAGGTGTGATGTCTCACACTAGCAAGAGGGGATGCCCAAAGATGCTCTACGCCAAGGAAAAGATGGGACACCTAAGGGGTGTTGGGAATTATGTCCTAAAGCCAATCATTGAATGATTGCACTGATTATAAATATATATGAATTGATCAATAATAAAAGTTATTTGATATTTTTCATCACAAGATTATATCTTCTAATGAACTCTTATGTTGTGATGAAGTCCTTAGGACTACTTTGATTGATAAAGAAAGATTTATCGCATAGTCCGTAAACTGGTTCGCGACCAAATGATATGCTATTACTAGGACGATAGCGATATCAAGTGTAGGTCGTTGTGTGCCATATACGTTGGTTGTCCTTGTAATCAAATGGTATAGAGATATTGGTATTATATGCAGGTAAGATGTAGGGATACATCATCATGAAACATGATCAACTGTGAAGTACTCTGCTGTCAAGGATAGCTCACGAAGGATATGGGTATAAGTGTCCCTCCAACTTGAGATCACCACAGTGACTTGTAAGCAACTCACTGTACTTTGGTGTCGGACTAACTGAGTTTCTAATTTAGTGATGGAAGATTTTTGAGTGTAGTCAAGTACTTATTAAGTTGGTGCATGAATCAAGATGGGATTGACCCCTCCAAATTAGTAGGAGATATGCATCAATATATTTTAATTTAGCAAAATCTGAACCTGAATAATCCATGTGATGGATTTGAAAAAGATTGAAATACAATATGGATGACTTATCTAGGATTGACAATTAAATCTTAGATTGTCTTCAAGAATTAGGATCAAAGAGATGAATTATACGATAACTATACGCCAATAGATTCTTGAATGTTGCTTCGCTATCATTCGACCTATCCAGACATTGAGTCATCATTGCTAGATGGTTACATCGATTGGTTCAGGAACAACAAGATTTGATCCTATTGAACTCAATGAGAATAACAAGAATTTGATCACCTACATGGATGCCATGTAGAGGTTCGACTCTGAATAATGGCTTGGAATAATAGGTCCGAAATAGAGTCCATAAAGGTCAACGGTGTATGGACACTCATTGATCCACTCGAAAGGATAATGCCCATAGAGTGTAAGTGGATCTTCAATAGGATCAGAGTAGTGCAGATGAAAAGGTGGAGACCTACAAAGCTCGTCTAGTTGCCTAAAGATATTGTCAACATTATGGTATTGACCATAACGAGATAGTTTCTCTTGTGGCAATGCTAAATATTTTAGAGAATGAAAAAAAATTTTGTAAATACAAATGGGTTAATAGTTCTGTGAGAATATTTTTTATCTTGTATGTGAATGAAATTCTCTTAATTGAAAATGACATTCCTTACATTACAGGGAATAAAGGTTTTAGTATTATCATAGTACTTCATAAAGGAGTTTGAAAAAGTATCTCTCATTCTAGAGATGAAGATCTATAAATATAGATCTAAGAGGCTACTTAAGTTTTTCCAGTCCAATATACATAAGGTGTTTATGAGTAGAATTTATTCTATCATGTACACCATGTATGAGATCGGATATGGTATACTTACTAGGGTAGTGAGGGGATACTAGCAAGATCTGGATGAGAATCACTAAAAAGTTATCCTTAAGTATTTGAGAAATACTAAGTACCGATGACTCAATTATGAAGAATCTGACTTAAAACATATGGAGTATGACTTCAGTTTTCAATTGCACATAATAATAGCAAGAACATGTCAGAATACATCCTTATCTTAAATAATGGAACAATCTACTGGAAAGATTCCAAGCAAAAAAATATAGCCAAATTCAAATTACAAAGCAGAATATATTACAGCATCCGATATTTACAAGAAAGTTATGTGATTGTACAGGTTCACTGGCAAGCTAGGAGTGGCATCGTCCGATGCTGGTCCTGTTGTATTGTACAATACTAGAGTCATAGCTCATGCCAAGGAACCAAAATTCTATTAGCTTACCAAGCATTCTATATTGCTACCACCTTATTCAAAAAATCTATTAAGATGACGTCAATCTTTAAAAGATCGATAGAAAGGAGAACTTGACCAACCCATTTACTAAAGCCTCGGTATCCAGGAGTTTTGAGATGATAAATCAAAGATGGGTATATGATACTATACTGATTGATTTTAGTCTAAGTGAAAGTTATTAAGAATTGTGTCCTAAAGTCAATCATTAGATGATTGCACTGATTATAAATATATATGAATTGATCAATAATAAAGTTATTTGGTATTTTTTATCACAAGATTACATCTTCTAACGAACTCCTATGTTGTGATGAAGTCCTTAAGACTACTTTGATCGATAAAAGAGGATTTATCGTGTAGTTCTTAAATTGGTTTATAACCAAACGATATGCTATTACTAGGATGATAGTGATATTAAGTGTAGGTCATTGTGTGCCATATACGTTGGTTGTCTTTGTAACCAAATGGTATGGAGATACTGGTATGACATGCAAGTGAGATGTAAGAGTACATCATCACTGAACGTGACCAACTGCAGAGCACTCTGCTGTCAAGGGTAGCTCGCGAAGGGTATGGGTATAAGTGTCCCTCTGACCTGAGATCATCACGATGACATGCAAGCAACTCACTGTACTTTAGTATTGGATTAACTAAGTTTCTAATTCAGTGATGAAATATTTTTGGGTGCAGTCAAGTACTTATCAAATCAGTGCGTAAGTCAAGATGAGATTGATCCCTCCGAATTAGTAGGAGATATGCATCAGTGTATTTTAATTTAACAAAATCTGAGCTCAGATAATCCATGTGATGGATTTGAAAAAGATTCAAATACAATGTGAATGACTTATCTAAGATTGACAGTTAAATTCTAGATCATCACAAAGTATTAGGATTAAAGAGATGATTATACGGTAACCACACATCAATAGATTCTTGAATGTTGCTTCGCTATGATTCGACCTATCCGGACATCGGGTCATCATTGCTAGATGGTTACATCGATTGGTTTAGAAAGGTATTTCTGTGCTATTAATTTAGATTTGAACCTATGGGGTCACACTCAAAAGAAATTTTTGACTGATCATGTGGCTGATCAATGATTGAGAATCATTCAAGGGTTTAATCATCAATTTGATTGATGGTTAACCTTATGCAAAAGTTATAATAAATTAATTTATCAAGTATTAGTAAATTAATAAAAAATTAATTAGTAATTAAATTACTGATTAGTTCAATTGGATTGAGCAAAGAGGATTAAATAAAATCTAATTGAATTAGATTCAATTAGGTTTGACCCAATTAGGTTATGAGATGACCTAATCGCTAAGGGAGAATTATCCCTGATTTGATTAGGATTTTGGTTCAATCAATTCTTAATTTGATTAAAATTTGATTAAAAATTTATGAACTTAATTAGATTAAATTTTATATATTTTAATTGGACTAAACCAGATGTGATTTGATTTGGATTCAAATAAAAAAATTAAGAGTCCTTATTGGAATAGAACTCTTCTCCCTGCGCCAACCCAGTTTGCACACCATATATCTCCACACACAAAATTATTTTGTGTGATTTTTTTTTACACCAAAGAGTCCTTTCCCTTCTTTATTTTACACTCAAATTTGATTTAGTTTTGATAAAAGAAAGATTCTAAAATTAGATTTTAAAATATTTCTTATCAGGAGAATCTGTTCTCATCCAAATCAACCTCTCCATGTCAATAAATTTTTTTCTCCTCATATATGTGACATTTTAAGAAGAGTTTTCATAGGAGATCAGATGGAGAATTGATTTACTATAAAAAAATATGAGAATTAGCATCCCATATTTTTTGGCATGTTTTGGGATGTAGAATTGTGAAGGGAGGTGGAATCCTATAAGAGTCTAGGATCACTAGGACTCTTCACCCCACCTCTTTACACATCTATAAAAGGGGCTTTTATTTTTTTTTCTATGTGTGTAAGATACCAAAAAAGAGGCCTTCATGTGAGGAAAGTTTGGGTATAATTCATGGTGTCAAAAATAGAGAGAAGGGTCCTCTCTCTTGGGGTGTGCGCAAAAATCTGAATTTCAGATTTTTGATTCTAAGAGTTTGGGAAGAGAGAATAAATTAAAAAAATTATTTTCTTCTTCATCTTTCTTTCACCTCTTTATCTCCTCTAGAAGTTCATTTTTAACCTTTGAAAAGATTACAGAGATTTAAAGAAAAGATCCAGATCAGCTAAGAAGAAAGTCTTCATACGAGCTAGCACTCCCGAGAAGATCGATCAGATCAGGGCTTCGAGTGGATTTCTCGTAGAGGTTGGATGCATGTACAGCTACAAGCAACCAGCACAGATTACCACCATATCTCTCAGTAGTGGAGATCATTGACTCATGCTTAGGTATCGAGTTTTGAACTCTGATTAGGAGTAGATGTGATCTACTGCTCATATGCATGCATGCTGATTTTATCTTCGGATTATTTTAAATTTTATATGCTATATATCATGTCATAGATCTTAGAGTAGATTAATTTAATGATTAGATCATATGTATGTTAGATTAATTTGATTAATCCAATAGTCTTCTGCTGTAATTTATTCAAAAAAATTTTGAAATACATGTATAAAATCGCCTATGCATTTCAATAGTGGTATCAGAGCCTAGGTTCGTTATGACATAATTTATGTGCATGTTAAATCTAAAATTTAATTTTATTTAGATCTGATATGTGATATCTTAGATCTAAATTGAATTAATGGTAGACTGCATAAACTGAAATAAGATTGTCCTGCTATATGATTTACCCCTTACAGTGAACAGATTGTCCTAGTTTGTGCTAAACTTTGATAAAATCTGATTTTATATTATGCATGTGATGTTTATGATCTGATTTAGATATGATCTAAGATTATAATCAGATCTAATATAATTTAGATTAGATCTAAATTTAAGCATATATGATATATGATTAGATTAGATGATCCGATTAGCAAGTTTTTGGATCGGGTTGATCACCAGGCCATCCGATCGTAGGAGCAAGAAGGGTTTAAAGGTCCTCTCTTTCCATTCGATTGGGTATTCTTATGATATGTAGAGGTGCCATATGATTAGATCCTATGAAGAAGAATGCGAAAGGAAGAACTTATTTTTCTATAAAATTCTAGATCTTGAAACCCTAGATTTGTTGTATGTGATACAAAATTATATGAAAAAAAGACATCTAATAATATTATTAAAATTATTTTAATCATGAAAAAATAAAATTTTGAATCATAAAAATTTTAGATATGATCTAAAAGTGTTACGATTGATTTTATTTTAATATTATGTAAGAATTTTTAGATCTGAAACTCCTTAAATCGTGCTCACACAATTACTGAGCTGACTCAATTTTGAACTGAGTTAACTTAGTCTCCTTGTGTAGCTGGCTCAATATTGATTGAGTCGACCTAGTTTCAAAATAAAAAATCTTTATATAATATTTATTATAAATTATTTACAAAATAAAAAGTTAAAATTATTTCAAACCATAATCATAACCTAAACTCATATTGATACTGAACTTAATTGAGAATTAAGTGTAGAATTGATTAGATCTAGAATTATAAATTAAAGATCTAATGTCATTTGCATAAAATATGAGGGCATGGGTTAGATCAAATTAGGTCCTTTTAATTGGATTAGATCTAAGATTAGAATTAAAGAGTTAATGGACTAACTAGAAAAATTGATTAAATCTAACCAAATATTGAATTAGATTAAATCAAGATTTTTCTAGAACCAATACAATAGTTGTAGATGGTCAAGTCCATGTCTTTGATTAAACCAAATAGATCTTGATTATGGCTCAGTGGTTGAACCTGAATCATTAGGTTGGTCAAATCGAAACTAATTAACTAATTGATATTTAAGGTAAGTTTAGCATTTCGATCGGTGGTTTTTAATTGGGAGTGGCTTACTTGGCCATTTTAATGGTGTCTAAGGCAAGCTTAGTAGATCCTCCCATCGATCTCACTGACCTGATCAATTTGATGAATTATATCTTGATTAGATCGTTAAATCATTCGAGTTGACCCATGCCATTAAGGTTGATCAGTGTGACTGATCTAGGTGCCATTTCAACTAGTATGACCCTGATCCAATTCAATGACTTAGTGAAGTCAGTGGAAGGATTATGGTTTACTGGTTGATCTCTTCTCATCTCTTCTCTAAATTGATTCTTAAATACTCTAAATTATTATATCCATAAAATGAGCTAGTTATGAGAATAACTAAATTATAGCCTCCTATTAAGGTGAATGATAATGGGTCCATTATTTCTGATTGACATTGCAGGCACCATCCGTCTGATGTTCTCTTTGAATGATGGAATGATCATTTATCATATGATAATTTTATTGTACTATCCGATGATGATTGGGTTGATCGAGCCATCCTCAAGCTTGATCATTCATTAGTCAGAAACACTGAGTAGGTTCATGTTAATGATTTGACCTGACCGAAACTTTCGATGGAGGCCCATCACCTATTGAAATAAAATTTGAGATAAAATTAATTATTAAAAATTATTTGAAGAAATAATTGATTGAAAACCTACCCACAAATGCATATGGGTTGATCGAGCCATCCTCAGACTTGTATGCAGTCTGTGTGGATTCAGTACCCACTAAGAAATTAAGGTAATTTCTTGAATTGGAGGTAAAGGCTATCATTTCGTATAAAATAGTGAGAGAACCTTTAGACTAAAGTTTAAGTCTTTAGGCTTAATCAATTCATAAACATAGAGATCTTGTATTTTTCTTTCAATTATGGCTAGATATATGTTGCTCCATTTACTGTTTGATAGTGACTGATTTATAGGATCCAACTTCGATAATTGGTATCAAAAATTATAAATAATTTTAGAGTATAAATAGATCCTAAATATGATTATAGATCTAGCACCTGAAGTTTTCACATCCAACACAAGCGATGCAATCAAAGGAACTTATCAGAAGTGGCCATATGATCAAATACCATGTGATGTTTTTGAGAGCAGCAAAAATATGAATTTAGTTGTAAATTCGATGATGCTCAGTGGGAAGAAAATTTTCAAATATTAAAGGAGTTTTTTTTACATCTCTGAAGATATATCTTCAGTGGGATAATAATTCTTCGAGAAAAAAAAAAAAAAAAAAGAAGATGCAAAAGAGTCGTACTTAGGCTAATGAGTCTGAACTGACAAAAGAGTCTAAGATTAACCTAGTTTGGCAGAGTTTTTTGATCTGAATAGGCAAAAGAAGAGAAATCAGCCAAGAGTTCCTGAACAAGATACTTATATGATAACACCTTATAATTTCTCTATCTGTGATACTACTACCTAGATATTAGATATTGAAAGTCCATGCAAATTATTGCAACAACTTCAGGTTTGTAGAAAGATTAAAAACCACAAGAGATTTCTAAACATTAGAGTTGGAAGTTATGTTCCAATCCTGATTTTAAAAATTTTCGAGCCTATTTTCAATTCTAATAATATCATTTTAGTGATTATCACTATTGTCTAATGATTTTTGTGATTTTATTATGAATAATATCAAAATCATATGGATAATTAAAAAATAATATTTATGAATAGTCACGACCTATTAGTGTATTGTACACAATCAAACAAACTCCCTGAAGTAGATAATGTCATGAAAGCCTACCTTTGATAATTTAGGCTCGATCATATAAATAAGAATAGGATCAACAGGTGATAATTCTTAAGGTCAATGATTATGAATCATTGTCAATCTGTCAATTCTAACTCCTTAGTAAGATGAC
Organism: Elaeis guineensis; assembly: GCF_000442705.2. NCBI lineage: Eukaryota > Viridiplantae > Streptophyta > Magnoliopsida > Arecales > Arecaceae > Elaeis > Elaeis guineensis. Next base: position 22,646,380 of record NC_025999.2, read on the forward strand.
CAAGTTATCTTTTGCTAAAAAAGATGAACGAGCCAATGATGTTCTAAATCTGATACATACTGATGTATTGGATCTACGAACATGTTTGCTATAAATTTAAATTATTTTAAATATTTAAAAAATTTTATAATAAGGTAGAAAAATAAATTAGGAAGAGTATTGAAACTCTTCGATCAGACCAAAGAGGAGAATATCTTTTCGGTGAAGTTTTGACATATCTAGAAGAGAATAGGATTCTCTTTTATTAGAATCAACTTTGTTAGATATAGTTCAATCCATGATGGGATTTAAAAGTCTGCCAATCTCCTTTTAAGATTATTCTCTTGAGACTACTTGTTATGCTCTGAACTAAATTTCAAATTAAACAATCATAAAGACTCCATATGAGATATGGATTAGGCATAAGCCGATACTTTCTTACCTTGAGATTTGGGAGTGTTTATTTTATGTCCAGCATTTGCAGACTGATTAGCTTGGATCCTGATCCTATATATATTATTCTACATGATAAATTTAAAGAATCTAAGGGTTATAACTTTTACCTTGCTAAAGAACAAAAATTATTCAGCATTTTTTTTAAGAAAAAAAGTACCTTGATGAAGGTACTGATGTCTTTAATGTGAAACTTATAAAGTTCGATAGATAGAAGAACTGACACAATCTAGTGAACCCATAGAATCGGATTTGATTAGATCAAATTTGAAACCCATTTTAGAGGCACCATTAAAGAGATTCGGAAGAGTACCACATCCGTTAGATAGATACTTCGGTATCTAGGTTCGGGACGTGATCCTGTTGAACTCGATGAGAACAACAAGAATTTAATCACCTACATGGATGCCATGCAGAGGTTCAACTTCGAATAATGGCTTGGAGCCATAGGTTCGAAATAGAGTCCATGAAAGTCAATAGTGTATGGACACTCATTGAGCCACTCGAAGGGGTAATGCCCATAGAGTGTAAGTGAATCTCTAATAAGATTAGAGTAGCACAGATGAGAAGGTGGAGACTTACAAAGCTCATCTAGTTGCCTAAGAATATTATCAACATTATGGTATTGACTATAATGAGATATTTTCTCTTATGGCAATGCTAAATATTTCGAAGTTGGAACGTGTATTTTGATAAGTGATCAAAATGCATGGCTTCGTTGAGAACGAAGAAAAATCCTGCAAATACAAATGGGTTAATAGTTCTATGAGAGTATTTCTTATCTTGTATGTGAATAAAATACTCTTAATCAAAAATGATATTTCTTACATTACAGAGAATAAAGATTTCACTCTTATCATAGTTCTTTAAAAAGGCTTTGGAAAAGTATCTCTCATTCTAGAGATGAAGATCTATAGAGATAGATCCAAGAGGCTGCTTAAGTTTTGCCAATGCAACATACATAAGGTATTTATGAGTAGAATTTATTATATCATGTACACCATGTATGAGATCAGATATGGTATACTCACTAGGATAGTGAGGGGATACTTGCAAGATCCGGGTGAGAATCACTGGAAAATTATCTTTAAGTATTTGAGAAATACTGAGGACTAGTGACTCAATTATGGAGAATCTGACTTAAAACATGCGAAGTATGACTCTAATTTTAAGTTGAACATAATAATAGTAAGAACGTATTGGGATGCATTCTTATCTTAAATAATGGAGCAATCTACTGAAAAGATTCCAAGCAAAAAAATATAGCCAAATTCAAATTGCGAAGCAGAATGCATTGCAGCATCCGATATTTGCAAGGAAGCTATGTGATTGTATAAGTTCATTGGCAAATTAGGAGTGGCATCCTCCGATGATGGTCCTGCTATATTGTACAGCACTGGAGCTATAGCTCATACTAAGAAACTGAAGTCCCATTAGCTTACCAAGCATTCTGCATTGCTACCACCTTATTCAGAAAATCTATTAAGATGATATCAATCTTTAGAAGATCGACTGAAAGAAAAATTTGACCAACTCATTTACTAAAGCCTCGATATCCAGATGTTCTGATATGATAAATCGAAGATGGATATATGATACTATACTAATTGACTTTAGTCCAAGTGAAAGTTATTGGGAATTATGTCCTAAAGCCAATCGTTGGATGATTATGCTGATTATAAATATATATAAATTAATCAATAATTAAAGTTATTTGATATTTTTCATCATAAGATTATATCTTTTAATGAACTCCTATGTCATGATGAAGTCCTTAGGACTACTTTGATCGATAAAGGAGGATTTATTGCATAGTCCTTAAACTGGTTTGTGATCAAACGATACGCTATTACTAGGACAATAGCGATATCAAGTGTAGGTCATTGTATGCCATAGGCATTGATTGTCTTTGTAACCAAATGGTATGGAGATACTGATATGACATACAGGTGAGATGTAGAGGTACATCATCACTAAACGTGACCAACTGTAGAGCACTCTGCTGTCAAAGATAGCTCGCAAAAGATATGAGTATAAGTGTCCCTCCGATCGGAGATCACCATGGTGACTTGCAAGCAACTCACTATACTTTGATGTCAGATTAACTGAGTTTTAATTCAGTGATGGAAGGTTTCTGGGTGCAGTCAAGTACTTGTCAAGTCGGTATGTGAGTCAAGATGGGATTGATCCTTCCGAATTAGTAGGAGATATGCATCAGTGTATTTCAATTTAGCAAAACTTAGGCCCGCGTAATCCATGTGATGGATTTGAAAAAGATTAATACAATGTGGATGACTTATCTAGGATTAACAGTTAAATCCTAGGTCATCCTCGAGCATTAGGGTCAAAGAGATAAATTATACGATAATCATACACCAATAGGTTCTTGAATATTGCTTCACTATCATTCGACTTATCCGGATATCAGGTCATCATTGCTAGATGGTTACATCGATTGGTTCAGAAAGATATTCCTGTGCTATCGATTTAGGTTCGAACCTATGGGATCACACTCAAAAAAAGTTTCTAACTGATCATATGGCTGATCAATGATTAAGAATCATTCAAGGACTTAATCGTCAACTCGATTGATGGTTAACCTTATGCAAAAATTATAATAAATTAATTTATCAAGTGTTAGTAAATTAATGAAGGATTAATTAGCAATTAGATTACTGATTAGTTCAATTTGATTGAGCAAAGAGGATTAAATAAAATCTAATTGAATTAGATTGAATTAGGTTTGACCCAATTAGGTTATGAGATGACCTAATCGCTAAGGGAGAATTATCTCTGATTTGATTAGGACTTTGGTTCAATCAATTCCTAATTTGATTGAAATTTGATTCAAGATTTATGAACCTAACTAGATTGAGTTTCATATATTTTATTTGGGCTAAACCAGATGTGATTTAGTTTGGATTCAAATAAGGAAATTAAGAGTTCTTATTGGAATATGACTCTTCTCCCTGCGCCAACTCAGTTTGTACGTCATATATCTCCACACAAAAAATTATTTTGTGTGAGATTTTTTCACACCAAAGAGTATATTTCCTTCTCTATCTAACATCAAAATATGATTTGGTTTTGATAAAAGAAAGATTCCAAAATTAGATTTCAAACTATTTCTTATTAGGAGAATCTGTTCTCATCCAGATCAATCTCTCCACGCCAATAAAATTTTTTCTCCTTATATGTACAACATTTTGAGAAAATTTTTTATGAGAGATTATTTGGAGAATTGATTTACCATGAAAAAAATATAAAAGTTGGTGTCCTATATATTTTTGGCATATTTTGGGATGTGGAACTGTATTTTGGGATGTGAAACTGTGAAGGGAGGTGGAATCCTATAAGAGTCCAGGATCACTAGGACTCTTCACCCCACCTCCTTACATGCCTATAAAAGGGGCTTTTGTGGTTTCTTTTTTGTGTGTAAGATATTAGAAGAGAGGTCTTCATGTGAGAGAAGTTTGGGCATAATTCATAGCATAAAAAATAGAGAGGAGGGTCCTCTCTTTTGAGGTATGTGTAAAAATCTAAATTTCAGATTTTTGGTTCTAAGGGTTTGGAAAGAGAGAATAAATTAGAAAAAAATTATTTTCTTCTTCATCTTTCTTTCACCTCTTTATCTTCTCCAGAAGTTCATCTTTAACATCTAAAAAGATTTTAAAGATTTAAAAAAAAGATCCAGATCGGCCAAGAAGAAGGTCTTCATGCGTGCTAGCACTCCTAAGAAGATCGATTAGATCGGGGCTTCGAGTGGATTTTTCGTAGAGGCCAGATATGTGTGCGGCTGTGAGCAACCAGTAAGGATCTCCACCATATCTCTTAGTAGTAGAGATCATTGACTTACACTCAAGTATCGAGTTCTGAACTCTAATTAGAAGTAGATATGATCTACTGCTCACATGCATGCATGCTAATTTTATCTTCGGATTATTTTAGATTTTATATGCAACATATCATGTCATAGATCCTAGAGTAGGTTGATTTGATAATTAGATCATATACATGTTAGATTAATTTGATTAATCTAATAGTCTTTCGCTATAATTTATTCAAAAAAATTTTGAAATACATGCATGAAATCGCCTACGTATTCCAACAAAGAGATGACATGCCAACAGAAAGGGTGACACCTCCTCTTCCTTCACGCCTTCTTTCTCTCTCTTTCTCTCCTTAGCACACAATCCAATTGTTATGCCTTGATAATCAGAGGTCCTCCCTATTTATAGATAATTTTTCATGACCCATAAGACTAGAATTTTTAATTCAAACAAGCTTTGAATTAATTCATATCTTATCAAAGGAGTCCTAAGGGAGAAAGGATTGGTGTCTAACGAGATGCCCACATGGACCCACACCCACACCCACACCCCATGTGGGGTGGCAACAACCAGCACCCCACCTAGTGTTAGCCAGCTATGAAAGAGAGAGAGTTTCAGTAAAAGTGGACTCTAAGGATCTCATCCAAATTTGGATCAATTCGAATTCAATTCAAATCTAATTCAAAATAATTTTGAATAGACTATCCATCCCAAACTATTTAGGACTTAGAATCAAGTCTAATTTAAATTTATGAATTTAATTAAGTCTAATTAAATTAGATCTAATCTAAAATTAATTAGTATTTAAATTCAATCTCTCATAGATTCTTTAGATCAAAAATCAAATCTCGTTCATCTCCAAAATTGAACCAAAACCTCATGTTTAGTACTCGCTAGACATAGTCAATTGTTTAATTCTATATAATCCATAACTTAATTCTCAATCAAATTAATCTATTTATGCAATCAAGTTACATACTTTCAAATTAAACTTATAGACTTAGATCAATTTTTTTCTACGTCACTTGACTTTGTGCGTGAGTTCATAGGTTTGAACACTAAGTCGGTAGCATAGGAATCATTTTCTGTACTAATCAAAGTTACCATCTAGTAATGATTTTCAACATCTAGATAAGTTAAATTATCGCAAGGTAAAATTCAAAAATTTATGCATATGGTTACTGCATAATTCATCTCTTTGACCTTAAATGCTTTAGGACAGTCTAGGGTTAAACTGTCAACCCTAAAGGATCATCCACATTGTATTCTAATCTTTCAAATCTATCATATAGATTATTCTAATCAAGATTTTATTAAATTAAAATATAATGATGCATCAGCTCCTATAATTCAGAGGGATCAACTTCATCTTGATCCACACACAGACTTCACAAGTACTTGATTGTATCCAGTAGCCTTCCATCACTGTATTAGAAATACAGATAGTCTGATATCAAAGCACAGTGAGTTGGTTGTAAGTCATTATAGTGATCTCAGATCTAAGAGATATTTATGGCCATATGCTTCGCGAGCTGCTCTTAACAGCAGAGCACTCAGCAAGTGAGTCACTTGTTCAGTGATGATGTACTCCTACATCTCACTTGTATGTCATACCAATATCTCTGCACTCCTTGATTAAGAGGATAATCAATCCATATGGCACACAATGACCTTCACTTGATAAACATCATCATTCTTTAATGATAGATTATTTGGTCACAAACATATTTAAGAACTATATGATAAATTCTCCTTTATCGATTACTTCATAGTTCTAAGGATTTCATTACAACATAAGAGTTCTACTAAGAAAGATGTAACTTTATAATGAATGATGTCAAAATAATTTTTATTTATTAATTAATAATTTATATACATATTACAGAATGAGCACAATCATCCAAATGATTGACTTTAGGATATATTTTTCAACAGATTCTATTGGCCCAATCTATTTAAGGATGCACATAAATACTGCAAAAGTTGTGCTAGGTGTCAACAAGTAGAATGGATCATAAAAAGAGATGTGATGCCATTAAATTCAATCCTACTTATTGAGATTTTTTATGTGTGAGGAATCGATTTCATGGGACCATTTTCAAAATCTTTTGAAAATGAATATATCTTGGTGGCTATTGATTACGTATCCAAATGGGTAGAGGCTATGCCATATAGATCAAATGACAATAAAATTATTGTCAAATTTCTAAAAAAAAATATCCTCTCTCATTTTGGAATCCTTGGAGCCATTATAAATGATCGAGGAACATATTTTTGCAATCAATCTTTTGCATCTCTGATGAAAAAGTATAGCATTACCCATAAATTGGCCACACCCTATCATCCACAAACTAGTGGGTGACTAGAGGTTTCAAATAGACAAATCAAATAAATCCTAGAGAAGACTGTGAGCACCAATAGAAAAGACTGATCGTTGAAGCTAGTGGACGCTCTTTGGGCATATCACACTACCTTCAAAACCAACTTAGGAATGTCTCCCTACAGGATTGTGTTCAGTAAAGTATGTCACTTATTAGTCAAGCTTGAACATAGGGCTACGTGTGCCATCAAAAAGTTGAACATGAATCTAGATGAGGCTGGACAACATAGGAAGCTACAAATCAATGAACTAAAAAAAATCAGGAATGAGGCATGCGAAAATGATAAGATATACAAAGAATAAACTAAGATATTTTATGGTTGAGTAATTCTTAGAAAATCATTTTCATCTGGTCAAAAAGTTCACTTGTACAACTCTAGGCTGCATTTATTTTCTGAAAAAATTTAGGTCTAGATGGATAGGGCCCTTTATAGTAAAAAAAATTTTCTCACATGGGACTGTAGAGATCGAGAATCCAAGTAATGGTGTCATTTTTAAAGTTAATGAATAATGATTGAAACCACTCTTGGAGTTGCCCACTGAAGTTGTAGAGGAGGCTATGATTCTCCATGAGCCCATTTATACTGACTGATCCTATATCAAAGATTTAGTCTGGCTGGAGATTTTAAACTTAGCACTTATTGGGAGGCAATCTAGATTTTGTATTTTGAAATTTTTTCAATTTTAGTTTATTTTTTTTCAAGTTTTTTTAGGATTATCGAAGCTAAGTTGGGAGGAAAGCTAAATCTACAAGAATCGGAAGACCCATCCTGGATCAAGAAGCACCTCCAATCCAGGTGACATCTCTCCTTGTCTTGTTTACATATCTTCATTTATTTTCTCTTATTCCATTGAGGATAATAGAAATTGAGTTGGGGGTGGGGTTAAATAAAATAATTTAGTCCTCAAATATGGTAACAATTGGTCTTATGTACCTGATTTCATCCTGATTTGAAGTCAGTCAGGCATTCTAATCTATGATTGATTAACAATCTAGAGAATTTTTAAAATATTAAGGACCCAATTATTAAGAAAATTTAATAAATGCTTAGGTCTAGAATAGTATAAATTTTTTAGTGATTCTAGAACTGTCTTCATATCTATATCAATAAAAAATCTACTTTGTATGGGTATGAGTGCAAAATATCGATGTATGCAAAAATATATCTTTATTCAAAATAATAATAATAATAAATAAATAAAATATAAAATATAAAATATAAAAAAAATAATAAAATATAGGTCTTGAGTATATCTCACTAAGTAACCAGGTCTCTTTGCCTAAATAAGCATTGATATTCCCATCAAAAGATAAGAATACAAAGAGACTTCTTGGTATAGTCTGTCTCGACCCATAGTCTTTTTGATTCATGTTAATAAGTTCAAGGGGTGTTCTACACCTAATATTCTAAAACCAACTAGTTTCGGAGTCATTGGCTCAAAGCTCGCTATAAGTGTTAGATAGAAAGCCTAAGGAATTAGAATATTGCAATAACTGTACATGTTTTATTTATAAAATCAAAATAAAGGGACCTAATTGTAAGAAGATAAAACACTAGTCCACATTAAAACTAGAGGATTTAAATAGTAAAGTAGGGAGTCGGTCAAGGAAAAGCTCTAGAATTTTATGTTCTCCACTTAACCACTATTTGGGATAAAATTAATAATCCAATGACATATCTCTTAATTCTCTGACTGGGTACCAACTGACTTTAGAATGGTCTGAAGAAACTTTTATATCTAAACAAGTTGATACATACTTCTAATTTTCTCTTTTACTCGAGGACAAGTAAAACTCAACTTGGGGGGTGTGATAGTACATTATTTAGAATATAAAAATCTTAAATTTTTTATTAATTGATCTATATTATATAGAATTTGATATTTCTTATTCTCTTTTGCCACAAATCACACAAGCTATAAGCCTGAAGCCCAAAAGCCAAAAATCAAAAAGAAAAAAAAAAGAAAGAAGAAACGAAAAAAATAACCAAAATAAGCCGTGCGGCTCATGCGTAGTGAACAAAAACCTGTCGTGCAATCCATGCATGGTTTATAGAATAGTACCATGCGGTGCACATGCGGTGCATGAGTCGAACAATGTCAGGCTCACACGCGGCTCATGGGAATAGTGTTCCCCAATGTTTATCATGGCATACGGCATGCGCGAGCATGGGTTGGTGGGTGAATTCGCATGCATGTTTGTGGGTTTTGCTCTAAGCGGGCAGGTGCAAGAGTTCAATTGAGTCCTAGCTCATTGGGGAGTGGTTTGGTAGGAGGTTTTCAAGTGGATCTTTAGGCAGATACAGGCCTAGGTGCAAGTAAGTTTAGCAGCAAACGAAGTGGCTCTCGCATGGCTCTTTATGGATGTGGATGAGACTAAGAGTTTTGAACGGTTTTAAACTCTTAACGAGGCAAGAAATCTTGGGAATAGTAGGAGTTTTGTGATGGCTACAATTGAGGGAGACTTTTAGGCTATAAAAAGGAGTGTGGGGAACTAGAGAAAAATAAAAAAAAAATAAAGCAAAAATTATGAAAAAAAATGTATAGAAATAAAGAGAGAGAGAGAGAGAGAAAAAGAGGAGAGAGCTCTGTGGTGGCATAAGGAGGCTTTGCTGTTCTTTTTCAAATTCTTCTCCAACAAGAAGGAAGCCATGGCAAGTGGTATCGACATCATGCGTGACTAAACTTCTTAGTCTTGGAAAGGAGATGACTTTTTTTGTAAATCGATTTGTTTTTTCTGACTCTATCTCTTATGTACTTTTTTTATATAAAAAATAAAAGATTATTTTATTTTTGAATATATGCTTGTGCTTTTATTTTAATGTTTAGATTATTAATCTAAACAATCTGTCTTCTTTGGAGATGCACTGTGATCTATAGGATACAATGCGTGCTCAAGAAAGAAGTAGGTTGTCTTAATGTTTGATCTTTTACTTTTCTTTATAAAACCTCGTGGGATAATCTATACTCATAAAGGGACAAGTTGTGATCTAAAGGATACGGTTCGTACTCAGATAGAGATAGATTATACTCAAAGGCCATTGACAATAAGCCAATCTTGCATGATTTTTAGTACTGAAATTTATTTTGCAAAAGAACGACTCGTAATCCCTAAGATCTTTCTTGCTTAATCATCTCTACCATTAATTTAGAATTTATTTTTCTCGTTTATTCAGGTTTTGAAATAAGAATTTCAGTGCACATAAAATTCTGAATTTTTTCTTACTTTAAGTTTCAAATACAATCATCTAAGATCTCTACGGATCGACCCACCTTATCTTGTTCTACGAAATTAGGAGTTCGATGAAAATAGTTTTTTTGATCGCTCTAACAACAAGAGTGCATCACATGACTTTAGATGATCACATGATTTTGGAGATCACAGTATTTTAGGGAGATCACATGATTTTAAAGATCACATGACAATACATATTAGCCAATGATATTTTTCTTTTTAGCATGATCCTATATCAGTCTATATTATTTTCTTTGTATGAAGTGCGTATACTAGTATATATAACCCATGAGATATACCGAATGTAGAAATAGAAATATAAAGTCCTTTTCCCCTTTATCTTTCTCTTTCTCTCTTGTTTCCTCTTCTTTTGCAAATATTTTAACACACCATACACAACTAAAGATCAGAATCTTTAAGTGCTAAACATAAAGATATATATCAGGGCAAGCCTCAGTTCATATATATATGTAGACACCCAACATCCACTCTTAAGCTCTTTAGGCTAAATTCAATAGGAATCATATGTCTAAACTAAAATCTCCTTGGTGGATCTTCATCTCACTAATTCTCTATCCTTATTTTAATTTGCTAGAGATTGGTCAATCCCATCTTTAATTGATCTACCACACTCTCAACTAGACTTAATCCCGTTAAATTGTATTAATCAATCCAGTCATCTCAATTTTAAACTCTAATACACCCATTTTGACCATATTCCACTTATCTTGACCCATTCCAAACTCAATTAATTCCTTTCTCTATCTAATTCCAACACCAACCGATCAATTATAGGCTCAATTAAACAAGATTCCATCTAATTATGTCAATTGACCTAAAAGGGCTAGATCGAGTTCATTTGATCTAGCTTGATTCACTAACTTGATTTAATTTCTCCAAATTTCCATCAATTCCATCTCCTCCTCATCCCAGTTAATGATTCTGGTGTCCAATTACAATTTCCTAGTTCCAATTTGACCACTTTCCACATGCAAGTCAATTGGACCATTTTAAGCCTAAATTTGATGATTTTGAAAATGGATCAAATGAGCTCAGATTGGCTCAAAGTTGAATCATGGTCTCTTCCCATAGTCTAGATATTCTAATTACAATTTTAAAATTTTAAAATTCTTCTACTTCCACCATAAAAATCATCCCAAAAATATCTAACAATCCATTTGAAAATCACTAAAAATGGGAAAAGAGTGAGGACATCAAACATATTTTGTATTGTTGAGTTTTAACTACCTTTCCTTCCTAAAATTAAAGGAGAGAAGCACTTCTAGCATAGGTGCAATTGAGCCGAGCCGAGCTGGGTCAAGTAGTTAAAAGCTCAAGCTTAACTCAATTCAGAATACTCAGGCTCGAAACTCGACTAGAGATCAATCGAGCTTAAAGTTTCAAGCTCTTGCTCAGCTAGATAAAAAAAGATAAAATTCAAAATTGTCTTGACTCTACTCGAATATCAAACAAGTCACACTTGAGCTCCAATTAGAACCTTAGACTACTAATAATATATATTAGTATATACATTTTAAATAAAATAATTTATATTATTAAAAAAATATGTAAACTCTGATAGGCTTTCAAACATTCGAGTTGA